>NW_024756013.1:0-24653 GCF_018991925.1 Homarus americanus
GCCAGAGGTGTGCCTTGGGTGTCAGTGGTGTACCTGGGAGTGTCAGGTGTGTGTGCCAGGGAGTGTCAGAGGAGTACCTGGGAGTGTCAGAGAGTACCTGGAGTGTCAGAGGTGTACCTGGGGAGTGTCAGAGGTGTGCCTGGGAGTGTCTGAGTGTGCCTGGATGTGTATGAGGTGTGCCTGGGGCAGGTGTGTGCCAGGGAGTGTGTCAGAGGAGTACTTGGGGAAGTCAGGGGTGTCCTGGGAGTGTCAGAGGTGTACCCTAGAGTGTATGAGGTGTGCCTGGGGAGTGTCAGTTGTGTACCAGGGAGTGTCAGAGGTACTTGGGAAAGAAGTCAGAGAGTGTCCTAGGAGTGTCAGGGGCATGCCTGCAGAGTGTCAGGGGTGTGCCTGGGGAGTATCGGAGGTACCTGGAGTGTGTCAGTGTACCTGGGAGTGTCAGAGGTGTACCTGGAAGTGTCAGAGGTTTGCTTACTGCCAGGAGTGTCAGAGGTGTAAATGGAGTGTCAGAAGAGGTGCACCTGGGGGTGTCTGAGGTGTGCCTGGGGTGTCAGGGGGTGTGCCTGGCAGTGTCAGGTGTGCCTGGCAGTGTCAGAGGTGTGCCTGGAGTGTGTGTCTGGGGTGTGCAGTGGGGAGTGTCAGAGGTGTACTAGATTGGGGTGTGCACAGGGGTTTGAGGTGTGCCTGGGAGTGTCTGGTGTAACTGCAGTGTCAGGGGTGTGGCAGTGTCCCAGGGTGTACCTGGAGTGTGTCAGAGAACCTGGGAGTGTCTGAGGTGTGCCACCAAGTGTCAGAATTCCTGGGAGTGTCAGAGGTACCTGGGGTATCGGAGAGTACCTGGGTATCGGAGGTGTGCCTGGGAGTGTCAGGGGTGTACCTGGGGAGTGTTAGGGTGTGCCTGGGAGTGTCAGAGGTGTACCTGGGAGTGTCAGAGGTGTGCCTGGGAGTATCAGGGGTGTAACTGGGAGTGTCAGGTGTAACTGGGAGGCTGACAAGTGTGCCTGGGAATGTCAGAGGTGTACCTAGAATGTCAGGGGTGTACTAAGAGAGTGTCAGGGAGGTCCCTAGAGTGTCAGGGGTGTAACTTTAGTGTCAGGTGTGCTGGGCGTGTCCGGAGGTGTGCCTGGGGAGTGTCAGAAGGTGTGCCTGGGGAGTGTCAGAGGCACTTGCAGGAGTGTCAGAGTTAACCTGGGAGTGTCGGAGGTGTAACTGGGAGTGTCTGGGGTGTACCTGGGGTGTCAGAGGTGTACCAAGTGTCAGAGGTGTGCCTGGGGAATTGTCAGGGGTGTGCACAAGTGTCAGAAGTGCACCTGGGGTTATCTGAGGTGTGTATAAGTGTCTAAGGTGTGCCTGGGAGTGTCTGAGGTGTGCCTCAGGTGTCAGACTTGTGCCTGGGAGCCTCAGAGGTGTACCTGGGGTGCCCCAGTGTGCAGCAGGTGTGAATGGTGTGCCTGGAGTCTCAGGGGTGCTGTGCCAGGGTGTCAGAAAGTACCTGGGGAGTCAGAGAGTACCTGGGAGTGTCCAGACGTGTGCCTGGGAGTGTCAGAGGTGTGCCTGGAGTGTCTGGGGTGTACCTGGGGTGTATAAGGTGTACCTGGGAGTGTCAGGTGTGCCAGGGAGTGTCAGAGAATTGCCTGGGAGTGTCAAGAGGTGTGCCTGTGGTGTCAGAGGTGTGCCTGGGAGAATCGGAGGTGTGCCTGGGGTGTCATAGGTGTGCCTGGCAGTGTCAGGGTTGTACCTGGCAGTGTCGAGGTGTACCTGAGGAGTGTCTGAGGTGTACCTGGGGTGTCGGAGGGTTTCCTGGGAGTGTCAGGGGTGTTCCTGGAGTGTCAGAGTGTGGCTGGGAGTGTCAGAGTGTACCTGGGAGTGTCTGAGGTGTACCTGGGGGTGTCAGAGAGTGTACCTGGGGAGTGTCAGGGGGTGTACCTGGGAGTGTCAGAGGTGTACCTGGGAGTGTATGAGGTGTACTAGAGTGTCAGTTGTGTGCAGGGGAGTGTCAAGAGGTACTTGGGGAGAGTCAGAGGTGTCCTAAGTGTGTCAGAGAGGTGTACCTGCAGAGTGTCAGAGGTGTTCCTGGAAGTGTCAGAGGTTTGCCTAAAGTGTCAGGGTGTAAGCTTTAGGAGTGTCCAGAGGTGCACCTGGGGTGTCTGAGGTGTACCTGGGGAGTGTCAGAGAGTGTGCCTGGCAGTGTCAAGAGGTGTGCCAGGCAGTGTCAGAGTGTGCCTGGGAGTGTCTGAGGTGTACCTGGGGAGTGTCAGGGTGTACCTAAGTGTCAGGAATGTGCCTGGGAGTGTCTGAGGTGTACTGGGGTGTCAGGGGAATGTGCCTGGGAGTGTCAGAGGTGTGCCTTGTAGTGTTTGAGGTGTACCCAGGAGTGTCAGTGGTGTAACTGGGAGTGTTTAGAGCTTTACCTTGGAGTGTCCAGGGTGTGCCTGGGAGTTTCAGGGTGTGCCTGGGAGTGTCTGAGTGTAACTGGGAGTGTCAGGGGTGGCACTTAGCAGTGTCAGGAATTGTACCTGGCAGTGTCAGAGGTGTACCTAGAGTGTCTGAGGTGGCACCTGTAAGTGTCAGAGAATTCCTGGGGAGTGTCATAGGTGCATGCCTGAAGTATCAGAGGTACCTGGGAGTATCGGAGGTGTACCTGGGGAGTGTCCAGAGAGCGTACCTGGAGTGTCAGAGGTGTGCCTGGGAGTGTCAGAGGTGTACCTGGGAGTGTCTCAGGTGTACCTGGGAGTGTCAGAGGTGTGCCTGGGAGTGTCAGGGTGTACCTGGGAGTGTCAGAGGTGTGCCTGGGAGTGTCAGAGGTGCACCTGGGGAGTGTCTGAGGTGTGCCTGGGGAGTGTTGTCTGGGGTGTGTAAAGTGTCTGTGGTGTACTAGAGTGTCAGAGTTTACCTGGGAGTGTCAGAGGTGTACCTGGGGTGTCAGGTGTGTACCAGGGAGTGTCAGAGTACCCAGGAGTGTCAGAGAGTACCTGGGAGTGTCAGAGGTGTGCCTGGGAGTGTCAGAGGTGTAGGAGTGTCTGAGGTGTGCCTGGGGGGGGTGTGTGAGGTGTGCCTGCGTTGTCAAGGTGTGTGCCAGGGAGTGTCCCAGAAAGAAGTGCCTGGGAGTGTCAGGAGTGTGCCTGGGAGTGTCAGAGGTGTGTGCCTGGGAGTATCAGAACATGTCCTAAGTTGGGGTGTACCTGGCAGTGTAGACGTGTGCCTGGGAGTGTCTGAGGTACCTGGGGAGTGTCGGAGGTTTCCTGAGAGTGTCCCAGGGGTGTGCCCTGGTGAGGGCGTCCTGGGAGTGTGTCAGAGAGTGTGCCTGGGGTGTCTGAAGTGTGCCTGGGAGTGTCAGGGTGTGCCTGTGAGTGTCAGGGGGTGTACCTGGGAGTGTCAGAAAGTGTGCCTGGGGTGTATGGGGTGTGCCTGGGGTGTCAGTTGTGTGCCAGGAGTGTCAGAGGTACTTGGGAAGTCAAGCTGGGGTGTCCAGAGGTGTACCTGCAGTGTCAGGGGTGTACCTGGGGAAGTCAGAGGGTGCCTGGGAGTGTCAGAAAGGTGTGCCTGGAGTGTCAGGGTGTACCTGGAAGTGTCAAGGTACCTGGGAGTGTCAGGGTGTACCTGGGAGTGTCAGAGGTGTGCCTGGGTGTCTGTGAGGTGTGCCTGGAAGTGTATGTGGTGTGCCTGGGGTGTCAGGTGTGTGCCCCAGGTGTCAGAAGAGTACCTGCGAGTGTCAGAGGTGTGCCTGGGAGTGTCAGGAGGTGTACCTGGGAGTATCAGGAACGTGTGCCTGGGGTGTCAGAGATGTACCTGGCAGTGTCAGAGGTGTACCAGTGTCTGAGCTGTGCCTGGGAGTGTCGGAGGGTTTCCTGGGAGTGTCCAGGGGGTGTACCCTAGGAGTGTCCCGGGGGCGTCCTGGAGTGTCAGAGGTGTGCCTGGGAGTGTCTGGGTGTACCTGGGGAGTGTCAGAGGTGTGCCTGTAGTGTCCAGGGTGTACCTGGGGAGTGTCAGAGGTGTGCAAGTGTATGAGGTGTGCCTGGGAGTGTCAGTTGTGTACCAGGAGTGTCAGGAGTACTTGGGAAAGTCAGAGGTGTCCCTGGGAGTGTCAGAAGGTGTACCACGAGTGTCAGAGAGTGTTCACAAGAGTGTCAGAGGTTTGCCTGGGAGTGTCAGGGGGTGTACCTGGGAGTGTCGAGTGCACCTGGGGGTGTCTGAGGTGTACCTGGGGGTGTACCTGGCAGTGTCCAGAGGTGTGCCGGGCAGTGTCAGAGGTGTGCCTGGGGTGTGCAGGGTGTGCCTGGAGTGTCAGAGGTGTGCCTAGGAGTGTCAGGGAATGTGTGCCTGGGTGTCAGAGGTGTGCCTAGGAGGTGTCAGGGAATGTGCCTGGGGAGTGTTAGAGCTTTGCCTTGGAGTGTCAGAGGTGTACCTGGGAGTTTCAGAGGTGTGCCTGGGGTGTCTGAGGTGTAACTGGGAGTGTCAGGGGTGTACTTGGCTGTCAGGGTGGACCTGGCAGTGTCAGAGGTGTACCTAGAGTGTCTGAGGTGTGCCTGGGAGTGTCAAGAGGAATTCCTGGGGAGTGTCGCCATGCCTGGGAGTATCGGAGGTACTGCCTGGGGTATCGGAGGTGTGCACAAGTGTCAGAAGTACTGCCTGGGGAGTGTCAGAGTGTGCCTGGGAGGTGTCAGGGTGTGCATGGGAGTGTCTCAGGTGTGCCTGGGAGTGTCAGGGTGTGCCTGGGGTGTCAGGGGGTGTGCCTGGGAGTGTCAGAGTGTGCCTGGGAGTGTCCAGAGGTGCACCTGGGGTGTCTGGTGTGCCTGGGAGTGTCTGAGGTGTATAGTAAGGTGTCTGTGGTGTGCCTGGGAGTGTCAGAGTTTACCTGGGAGTGTCAGAGGTGTGCCTGGGAGGTGTCAGGTGTGTGCCAGGGGAGTGTGTCAGAGAAGTGCCGGGAGGTGTCCAGAGGAGTACCTGGGAGTGTCCAGAGGTGTGCCTGGGAGTGTCAGAGGTGTGCCTGGGGTGTCTGAGGTGTGCCTGGAAGTGTATGAGGTGTACCTGGGAGTGTCAGGTGTGTACCAGGGAGTGTCAGAAGAGTACCTGGGAGTGTCAGGGGTGTGCCTGGGGAGTGTCAGAGGTGTGCCTGGGAGTATCCAGGAACGTGTCCTGGGAGTGTCAGGGGTGTGCCTGGCAGTGTCAGACGTGTGCCTGGGAGTGTCTGAAAGTACCTGGGAGTGTCGGAGGTTTCCTGAGAGTGTCAGGGGTGTACCTAGAGAGTGTCAGGGCGTCCTGGGAGTGTCAGAGGTGTGCACAAGTGTCTGAGGTGTACCTGGGAGTGTCCAGAGGTGTGCCTGTGTCAGGGGTGTGCCTGGGAGTGTCAGAGGTGTGCCTGGGGAGTGTATGAGGTGCCTGGGGCCTCAGTTGTGCCAGGGAGTGTCAGAGAGTGGGAAAGTGGGGTGTCCTGGGAGTGTCAGGGTGTGCCTGCAGTGTCAGGGGTGTGCCTGCAGAATCGGAGGTACCTGGGAGTGTCAGAGGTGTGCCTGGGGAGTGTCAGGGTGTGCCTGGAAGTGTCAAAGGTACCTGGGGTGTCAGGGTGTGCCTGGGGAGTGTCAGAGGTGGCACCTGGGGTGTCTGAGTGTACCTGGAGTGTGGGGTGTACCTGGGGTGTCAGGTGTGTGCCAGGGAGTGTCAGAGAGTACCTGCAGTGTCAGGGTGTGCCTGGGGTGTCAGGGGTGTGCCTGGGGAGTATCCCGGAACGTGTGCCTGGGAGTGTCCAGAGGTGTACCTGGCAGTGTCAGAGGTGTGCCTGGAGTGTCTGGGGTGTGCCTGGGGTGTCGGAGGGTTTCCTGGGAGTGTCAGGGGTGTACCTAGGAGGAGGTGTGTCAGGGGCGTCCTGGGAGTGTCAGAGGTGTGTACCTGGGAGTGTCTGAGGTGTACCTGGGAGTGTCAGGGTGTGCCTGTATGAGTGTCAGGGGTGTACCTGGGGAGTGTCAGAGGTGTGCCTGGGAGTGTGTAAGTGTACCTGGAGTGTCAGTTGTGTGCCAGGGAGTGTCAGAGAGTACTTGGGAAAGTCAGTGTCAGAGGAGTACTCTGGGAAAGTCAGAGGTGTCCCTGGAGTGTCAGAGGTGTACCTGCGAGTGTCAGGGGTGTACCTGGGAGTATCGGTGGGGTACCTGGGAGTGTCAGAGGCACCTGGGAGTGTCAGAGGTGTACCTGGAAGTGTCAAAGGTGTACCTGGCAGTGTCAAAGGTACCTGGGAGTGTCAGAGGTGTACCTGGAGTGCCGAGGTGTACCTGGGAGTGTCAGAGGTTTGCCTAGGAGTGTCAGAGGTGTACCTGGGAGTGAGGTGCACCTGGGGTGTCTAAGGTACCTGGGAGTGTCTGGAGGTGTACCTGGGAGTGTCTGAGGTGTACCTGGGAGTGCCGACTTGTACCTGGGAGGTCAGAGGTGTACCTGGGAGTGCCAGAGGTGTACCTTGGAGTGTCAGTGAGGCCTGGGAGTGCTCAGGTGTACATTGGGAGTGTCAGAGGAGTACCTGGGAGTGTCAGAGAGGAGTACCTGGGAGGTCAGAGGTGTACCTGGGAGGTCAGAGGTGTACCTGGGAGTGTCTGAGGTAACTGGCGAGTGTATGAGGTGTACCTGGGAGTGTCAGGTGTGTACCAGAGTGTCAGAAGAGTACCTGGGAGTGTCAGAGGGTACCTGGGAGTGTCAGAGGTGTACCTGGGATACGGAGGTGTACCTGGAAGTGTTAGAGAAGCACCAAGGAGTGTCAGAGCAGTACCTGGGAGTGTCAGTGGAGTATCTGGGAGGTCAGGAGGTACCTGGGAGTGTCAGGTGTACCAGAGAGTGTCAGAGGAGTACCTGGGAGTAACAGGGGTGTACCTGGGAGGTCGGAGGTACCTGGGAGTGTCGGAGGTATCTGGGAGGTCAGAGGTGGTACCTGGGAGGCCGAGGTGTACCTGGGAGTGTCAGAGGTACCTAGGAGTGTCAGAGGTGTACCTGGGAGTGTCAGAGGAGTACCTGAATTACTGTGAGTACCTGGGAGCTCAGAGGTGTACCTGGGAGTGTCAGGGGTGTACCATGGAGTGTCTGAGGAGTACTGGGAGGTCAGGGGTGTACCTGGGAGGTCAGAGGAATGGGAGTGCAGGTGTACCTGGGAGCACGGGAGGAGTACCTGGGAGTATCGGAGGTGTACCTGGGAGCTCAGAGGTACCTGGGAGTGTCAGAGGTGTACCTGGGAGGTGGGAGAGGTGTACCTGGGAGTGTCTGAGGTGGGCGGGAGGTCAGAGGTGTACCTGGGAGTATAAGAGGTGTACCTGGGAGTGTCTGAGGTGTACCTGGAAGTGTGTGAGGTGTACATGGAGTGTCACAAAACCTGGCAGGGTCAGGGGTGTACCTGGGAGTGTCAGCAGTGGTACCTGGGAGTGTCAGAGGTATACCTGGGAGTATCACAAGTGTACCTGGGAGTGTCAGAGGCACCTGGGAGTCTGAGGTACCTGGAGTGTATGAGGTGTACCTGGGAGTGTCAGGTACCAGGAGTGTCAGCAGAGTGCCTGGGAGTGTCAGGAGATGTACCTAGGGAGGTCAGAGTGTACCTGGGAGTGTCAGAGTGTACCTGGCAGTGTCAGAGGTGTACCTGGGAGTGTCTGAGGTGTACCTGAGTGTTCGAGGTTTCTGGGAGTGTCAGAGGTGTTCCTGGGAGTGTCAGGGGTAACGTGGAGGCCGAGGAACTGGGAGGTCAGGGGTGGCATTGGCAGTGTCAGGAGGTGTACCTGGCAGTGTCAGAGGTGCCTGGGAGTGTCTGAGGTGTACCTGGGAGTGTCAGAGGAATTCCTGGAGGTTGAGGCACCTGGGGTGTCTGAGGTGTATCTGGAGTGTCTGAGGTGTACCTGGGAGTGTCAGAGGTGTACCTGGAGGTCAGTGGTGTACCTGGGAGTGTCAGGGTGTACCATGGAGTGTCAGAGGAGACCTGGGAGGTCAGAGGAGTACCTGGGAGTGTCAGGAGGTGTACCTGGGAGGTCAGAGGTGTACCTGGGAGTGTCTGAGGTGTAACTGGCGAGTGTATGAGGTGTACCTGGGAGTGTCAGGTGTGTACCAGGAATGTCAGAAGAGCACGGAGGTCAGAGGGGTACCTGGGAGTGTCAGAGGTGTACCTGGGATTATCGGAGGTGTACCTGGGAGGCTGGGAGAAGTACCAAGGAGTGTCAGAGCAGTACCTGGGAGGTCAGTGGAGTATCTGGGAGTGTCAGAGGTGTACCTGGGAGGTCAGGGGTGTACCAGGAGTGTCAGAGGAGTACCTGGGAGTACACAGGGTGTACCTGGGAGTGTCGGAGGTGTACCTGGGAGTGTCGGAGGTGTATCTGGGAGTGTCAGAGGTACCTGGGAGTGTCAGAGGTGTACCTGAGTGTCAGAGGTGTACCTAGGGAGGTCAGAGGTGTACCTGGGAGTGTCAGGGAGAACCTGGAATTATCAGTGAGTACCTGGGAGTGTCAGAGGTGTACCTGGGAGTGTCAGGGGTGTACCATGGAGTGTCTGGGGAGTACCTGGGAGTGTCAGTGTACCTGGGAGTGTCAGGAGGAATTCTTGGGAGTGTCAAGGTGTACCTGGGAGTACCGGAGGAGTACCTGGGAGTACGGGAGGTGTACCTGGGAGGCCAGAGGTGTACCTGGGAGCACAGAGGTACCTGGGAGTGAGAGGTGTACTGGGAGTGTCTGAGGTGGCGGGAGTCAGAGGTGTACCTGGGAATGTAAGAGGTGTACCTGGGAGTGTCTGAGGTGTACCTGGAAGTGTGAGGTGTACATGAGTGTCAGGGTGTACCTGGCAGGGTCAGTGGTGTACCTGGGAGGTCAGCAGTGTACCTGGGAGTGTCAGAGGTATACCTGGGAGCATCACAGGTGTGACCTGGAGTGTCAGAGGTGCACCTGGGAGTATCTGAGGTGCACCTGAAGTGTATGAGGTACTTGGGAGTGTCAGGTGGTACCAGGAGGTCACAGAGTGCCTGGGAGGTCAGAGATGTACCTGGGAGAGGTCAGAGGTGTACCTGGGAGCATCGGAGGTGTACCTAGGGAGTGTCAGAGGTGTACCTGGCAGTGTCAGAGGTGTACCTGGCAGTGCTCAGAGGAGTGTACCTGGGAGTGTCTGAGGTGTACCTGGGAGGCCTGAGGGTTTCCTGGGAGTGTCAGGTGTTCCTGGGAGTGTCAGGGGTGTACCTTGGAGTGTCGGAGGTGTAACTGGGAGTGTCAGGGGGCACCTTGGCAGTGTCAGAGGTGTACCTGGCAGTGTCAGAGGTGTACCTGGGAGGCCTGAGGTACCTGGGAGTGTCAGAGGAATTCCTGGGAGGTTGGGAGAGGTGCACCTGGGGGTGTCTGAGGTGTATCTGGGAGTGTCTGAGGTGTACCTGGGAGTGTCTGAGTTCCTCAGAGTGTCAGACTTGTACCTGGGACCGTCAGAGGTGTACCTGGGAGTGCCAGAGGTGTACCTTGAGTGCTGGGGGGGTACCTGGGAGTGTCAGGTGTGTACCAGGGAGTGTCAGAGGAGACCTGGGAGGTCAGAGGAGGCACCTGGGAGGTCAGAGGTGTACCTGGGAGTGTCAGAGGTGTACCTGGGAGTGTCTGAGGTGTACCTGGAAGTGTATGAGGTGTACCTGGGAGTGTCAGGTGTACCAGGGAGTGTCAGAAGAGAACCTGGGAGGTCAGGAGGTGTACCTGGGAGTGTCAGAGGTGTACCTGGCAGTGTCAGAGGTACCGAGGAGTGTCTGAGGTGTACCTGAGCAGCCTGAGGGTTTCTGGGAGTGTCAGGGGTGTACCTGGGAGGCCAGGGGTGTACCTTGGAGTTCAGAGGTGTAACTGGGAGTGTCAGGGTGTACCTTGGCAGTGTCAGAGGTGTACCTGGCAGTGTCAGGAGGCACCAGTGTCTGAGGTACCTGGAGTGTCAGAGGGTTCCTGGGAGGTCAGAGATGCACCTGGGAGTGTCTGAGGTGTATCTGGGAGTGTCTGGAGGTGTACTTGGGAGGCCTGAGGTGTACCTCAGAGTGTCAGAGTGTACCTGGGACCGTCAGAGGTACCTGGGAGGCCAGAGGTACCTTGGAGTGTCAGGTGGTGTACCTGGGAGTGTCAGGTGTGTACCAGGAGCAAGAGAGTACCTGGGAGGTCAGAGAGTACCTGGGAGTGTCTGAGGTGTACCTGGAAGTGTATGAGGTGTACCTGGGAGCTGTGGTGTGTACCAGGAGTGTCAGAAGAAACCTGGGAGGTCAGGAGGTGTACCTGGGAGGTCAGAGGTGTACCTGGAATATCGGAGGTGTACCTAGGAGTGCTGGAGGTGTACCTGGTAGTGTCAGAGGTGTACCTGGGGGTGTCAGAGGTGTACCTGGGAGTGTCTGAGGTGCACCTGGGAGGTCGGAGGGTTTCCTGGGAGTGTCAGGGTGTTCCTGGGAGGTCAGGTGTACCTGGGAGGTCAGAGAGATGTACCTGGGAGTGTCTGAGGTGTACCTGGGAGTGTCAGAGGTGTACCTGGGAGGTCAGGGGTGTACCTGGGAGGTCAGAGGTGTACCTGGGAGTGTAAGGAGGTGTACCTGGGAGTGTCAGGGGTACCTGGAGCATCTGAGGGGCACCTGGGACTGTCAGAGGTGTACCTGGGAGGCCAGAGGTGTACCTGAAGCAAGGGGTGTACCAGGCAGTGTCAAAGGTGGTCCAGAGGCCGAGGTGTACCTGGGAGTGTCAGAGGTGTACCTGGAAGAAGGCTGTGAGGTTTGCCTGGGAGTGTCAGAGGACCTGGAGCACAGAGGTGCACCTGGGGTGTCTGAGGTGTACCTGGGAGTGTCAGTGTACCTGGCAGTGTCAGACGGTACCTGGCAGTGTCAGAGGTGTACCTGGGAGTGTCTGAGGTGTACCTGGGAGTGTCAGAGGTGTACCAGGAGTGTCAGGGGTGTACCTGGGAGGCCAGAGGTGTACCTGGGAGTGTCTGAGGTACCAAGGAGTGTCAGTGGTGTACTGGGAGCTGTCAGAGCTGTACTGGAGTGTCAGAAGTGTACCTGAGAGTCAGAGGTGTACCTGGGAGTGTCTCAACTGGGAGAGTCAGAGAATGGGAGTGTCAGAGGTGTACCTGGGAGTATCGGGAGGAGACCTGGGAGCCGGAGGTGTGGGAGTGTCAGAGGTGTACCTGGGAGGTGGGAGGTGTACCTTGGAGTCAGAGGTACTGGCAGTGTCAGAGGTGCCTGGGAGTGTTCAGGTGTACCTGGGAGTGTCAGAGGAATTCCTGGGAGTGTCAGAGGTGTACCTGGGAGTATCGGAGGAGCACCTGGAGCATCGAAGGTACCTGGGAGGTCAGGAGGTGTACCTGGGAGGTCAGAGTTGTACCTGGGAGTGTCAGAGGTGTACCTGGGAGGTCAGAGGTGTACCTGGGAGGTCAGGGGTGTAACTGGGTGTCGGAGGTGTAACTGGGAGACAGAGGTGTACCTGGGAATGTCAGAGGTGTACCTGGGAATGTTGGGGTGTACCTGAGAGTGTCAGGTGTACCTAGAGTGTCAGGGGGTAACTGGCAGTGTCGGAGGTGTTACTGGGAGCCGGAGGTGTACCTGGGAGTGTCAGAGGTACCTGGGAGTGCTCAGAGGTGTACCTGGGAGTGTCAGAGGTGCACCTGGGAGGTCGGAGTAACTGGGAGGTAAGGAGGTGTACCTGGGAGTGTCAGAGGTACCTGGGAGTTCAGAGGTGTACCTGGAGTCAGAGGTGTACCTGGGAGTGTTCAGAGGTGCACCTGGGGTGGTCTGAGGTGTATCTGGGAGTGTCTGAGGTACCTGGGAGTGTTCTGGGTACCTCGGAGTGTCAGACTTGGGACAGAGGTGTACCTGGGAGTGCCAGAGGTACCTGGAGTGTCAGTGGTGTACCGGGAGAGTCAGGTGGCTCAGGAGTGTCAGAGGAGTACCTGGGAGTGTCAGAGGAGTACCTGGGAGGTCAGGAGGTACCTGGGAGTGTCAGAGGTGTACCTGGGAGTGTCTGAGGTGTACCTGGAAGTGTATGAGGTGTACCTGGGAGTGTCAGGTGTGTACCAGGGAGTGTCAGAAGAGTACCTGGGAGGCCAGAGGTGTACCTGGGAGTGTCAGAGGTGTACCTGGGAGAATCGGAGGTGTACCTAGGAGTGTCATAGGTGTACCTGGCAGTGTCAGAGGTGTACCTGGCAGTGTCAGAGGTGTACCTGGGAGTGTCTGAGGTGTACCTGGGAGTGTCGGAGGGTTCCTGGGAGTGTCAGGGTTCCTGGGAGTGTCAGGGGTGACCTGGGAGTGTCATCGGTACCTGGGAGTGTCTGAGGTGTACCTGGGAGGTCATCGGTGTACCTGGGAGGCACCTGGGAGGTCAGAGGTGTACCTGGGAGCAAGGAGGTGTACCTGGGAGTGCTTGCAGGTACCAGGAGGTCAGAGGAGCACTTGGGGAAAGTCAGAGGTGTCCTGGGAGTGTCAGAGGTGTACTCAGTGAGTGTCAGGGTGTACCTGGGAGTATCGGGAGGGTACCTGGGAGCAGAGGTGTACCTGGAGTGTCAGAGGTGTACCTGGAAGTGTCAGGGGTGTACCTGGCAGTGTCAAAGGTGTACCTGGGAGTGTCAGAGGTGTACCTGGGAGTGTCAGAGGTGTACCTGGAAGTAAGAGGTTTGCCTGGGAGCAAGTCAGAGGAGCACGGGAAAGTCAGAGGTGTCTGGGAGGCAGAGGTACCTGCGAGTGTCAGGGGTGTACCTGGGAGTGTCAGAGGTGTACCTAGGAGTGTCAGGGGTGTACCTGGGAGTGTCAGAGGTGTACCTGGGAGTGTCTGAGGTGTACCAAGGAGTGTCAGTGGTGTAACTGGAGTGTTAGAGCTGTACCTTGGAGTGTCAGAAGTGTACCTGTGAGTTTCAGAGGTGTACCTGGGAGTGTCTGAGGTGTACCTGGGAGTGTCAGAGGAATTCCTGGGAGTGTCAGAGGTACCTGGGAGTATCGGAGGAGTACCTGGGAGTATCGGAGGTGTACCTGGGAGTGTCAGAGGTGTACCTGGGAGTGTCAGAGGTGTACCTTGGAGTGTCAGAGGTGTACCTGGCAGTGTCAGAGGTGTACCTGGGAGTGTCTGAGGTGTACCTGGGAGTGTCAGAGAATTCCTGGGAGTGTCAGGAGGTGTACCTGGGAGTATCGGAGGAGTACCTGGGAGTATCGAAGGTGTACCTGGGAGTGTCAGAGGTGTACCTGGAGGTCAGAGTTGTACCTGGGAGTGTCAGAGGTGTACCTGGGGAGCACAGAGGTGTACCCTGGGAGTGTCAGGGGTGTAACTGGGTGTGTCGGAGGTGTAACTGGGAGTGTAGAGGTGCACCTGGGAGTGTCTGAGGTGTACCTGGGAGTGCTGGAACCAGGAGTCAGAGGAGTACTTGGGAAAGTCAGAGGTGTCCCTGGAGTGTCAGAGGTGTACCTGCGAGTGTCAGGGGTGTACCTGGGAGTACCGGAGGGGTACCTGGGAGTGCCGAGGTGTACCTGGGAGTGTCAGAGGTGTACCTGGAAGTGTCAAAGGTGCACCTGGGAGTGTCAGAGGTGTACCTGGGAGTGTCAGAGGTGTACCTGGGAGTGTCAGGAGGTGTACCTGGGAGTGTCAGAGGTGTACCTGGGAGTGTCAGGAGGTGTACCTGGGAGTGTCAGAGGAGTACCTGAATGATCAGTGGAGTACCTGGGAGTGTCAGAGGTGTACCTGGGAGGTTGGGGACCATGAGTCCTGAGCAGTGTCAGGGGTGTACCTGGGAGTGTCAGAGGAATTCCCTGGAGTGTCAGAGGTGTACCTGGGAGTATCGGAGGAGTACCTGGGAGAGTATCGGAGGTGTACCTGGGAGGCAGAGGTACCTGGGAGGTCAGAGTTGTACCTGGGAGTGGAGGAGAGGTGTACCTGGGAGTGTCTGGAGGTGTAAGTGGGAGGTCAGAGGTGTACCTGGGAGTATCAGAGGTGTACCTGGGAGTGTCTGAGGTGTACCTGGAAGTGTGTGAGGTGTACATGGAGTGTCAGCGGTGTACCTGGCAGGGTCAGCGGTGTACCTGGGAGTGTCAGCAGTGTACCTGGGAGTGTCAGAGGTATACCTGGGAGTATCACAGGTGTACCTGGGAGTGTCAGAGGTGCACCTGGGAGTATCTGAGGTGTACCTGGAAGTGTAAGGAGGTGTACCTGGGAGTGTCAGGTGTGTACCAGGGAGTGTCAGCAGAGTACCTGGGAGTGTCAGAGATGTACCTGGGAGTGTCAGAGGTGTACCTGGGAGTATCGGAGGTGTACCTAGGAGTGTCAGAGGTGTACCTGGCAGTGTCAGAGGTGTACCTGGCAGTGTCAGAGGTGTACCTGGGAGTGTCTGAGGTACCTGGGAGTGTCGGAGGGTTTCCTGGGAGTGTCAGGGGTGTTCCTGGGAGTGTCAGGGGTGTACCTTGAGCGAGGTAACTGGAGTGTCAGGGGTGTACTTGGCAGTGTCAGAGGTGTACCTGGCAGTGTCAGAGGTGTACCTGGGAGTGTCTGAGGTGTACCTGGGAGTGTCAGAGGAATTCCTGAGTGCCAGAGGTGCACCTGGGGTGTCTGAGGTGTGGGAGTGTCTGAGGTGTACCTGGGAGTGTCTGAGGTGTACCTCAGAGTGTCAGACTTGTACCCGGACCGTCAGAGGTGTACCTGGGAGGCCAGAGGTACCTTGGAGTGTCAGTGGGGTACCTGGAGTGCAGAGGTGTGTACCAGGGAGTGTCAGAGGAGTACCTGGGAGGTCAGAGGAGTACCTGGAGTGTCAGAGGTGTACCTGGAGGCCAGGTGTACCTGGGAGTGTCTGATGTACCTGAAGTGTAAGGAGGTGTACCTGGAGTCAGGTGTGTACCAGGAGTGTCAAAGAAAACCCGGAGGCTCAGAGGTACCTGGAGGTCAGAGGTGTACCTGGAGGCCAGAGGTGTACCTGGGAGGTTCAGGTGTACCTGGGAGTGTTCGAGGGTTTCCTGGGAGGCCAGGGGTGTACCTGGGAGGTCAGGGTGTACCTTGAAGTGTCAGAGGTGTAACTGGGAGGTCAGGGTGTTCTCTGGCAGTGTCAGAGGTGTACCTGGCAGTGTCAGAGGTGTACCTGGGAGGTTCGAGGTGTACCTGGAGAGTCAGAGGAATTCTGGAGTGTCAGGGTGCACCTGGGGTGTCTGAGGTGAGTCCGAGTGTCTGAGGTGTACCTGGGAGTGTTCGAAGTGTACCTCAGAGTGTCAGACTTGTACCTGGGACCGTCAGAGGTGTACCTGGGAGTGCCAGAGGTGTACCTTGAGTGTCAGTGGTGTACCTGGGAGTGTCAGGTGTGCACCAGGAGTGTCAGAGGAGTACCTGGGAGGTCAGGAGGAGTACCTGGAGTGTCAGAGGTGTACCTGAAGTGTATGAGGTACCTGGAGTGTCAGGTGTGTACCAGGGAGTGTCAGAAAAAACCTGGGAGGTCAGAGGTGTACCTGGGAGTGTCAGAGGTGTACCTGAGAGGTCGGAGGTACCTAGGAGTGTCATAGGTGTACCTGGCAGTAGTCAGAGGTGTACCTGGCGTGTCAGAGGTACCTGGAGGTTGAGGGCCTGGGAGTGTCGGAGGTTTCCTGGGAGTGTCAGGGGTGTTCCTGGGAGTGTCAGGTGTACCGGAGGTCAGAGATGTACCGGGAGTGTCTGAGGTACCTGGGAGGTCAGAGGTACCTGGGAGTGTCAGGGTGTACCTGGCAGTGTCAAAGGTGTACCTGGGAGGCCAGAGGTGTACCTGGGAGTGCCAGAGGTACCTGGAAGTGTCAGAGGTTTGCCCTGGGAGTGTCAGAGGTGTACCTGGGAGTGTCAGAGGTGCACCTGGGGGTGTCTGAGGTGTACCTGGGAGTGTCAGGGTGTACCTGGCAGTGTCAGAGGTGTACCTGGCAGTGTCAGAGGTGTACCTGGGAGTGTCTGAGGTGTACCTGGGAGTGTCAGAGGTGTACCTAGGAGGTCAGGTGCACTGGAGTGCCAGAGGTGTACCTGGAGTGTCTGAGGTGTACCAAGGAGTGTCAGTGGTGTAACTGGGAGCAGGAGCTAACCTTGGAGGTCAGAAGTGTACCTGTGAGTTTCAGAGGTACCTGGGAGTGTCTCAGGTGTACCTGGGAGTGTCAGAGGAATACCTGGGAGGCTCAGAGGTGTACCTGGGAGACGGAGGAGTACCTGGGAGCAATGGAGGCACGGGAGGTCAGAGGTGTACCTGGGAGTGTCAGAGGTGTACCTTGAGTGTCAGAGGTGTACCTGGCAGTGTCAGAGGTACCTGGGAGTGTTCAGGTACCTGGGAGTTCAGAGGAATTCCTGGGAGTGTCAGGAGGTGTACCTGGGAGTATCGGAGGAGTACCTGGGAGTATCGAAGGTGTACCTGGGAGGCTGGGAGGTGTACCTGGGAGTCAGAGTTGTACCTGGGAGTGTCAGAGGTGTACCTGGGAGGTCAGAGGTGTACCTGGGAGTGTCAGGGGTAACTGGGTGTCGGAGGT
The DNA here is from genome assembly GCF_018991925.1 of Homarus americanus. Taxonomy (NCBI): domain Eukaryota; kingdom Metazoa; phylum Arthropoda; class Malacostraca; order Decapoda; family Nephropidae; genus Homarus; species Homarus americanus. Next base: position 16,439 of record NW_024756013.1, read on the forward strand.
GCAACTGGCAGTGACAGAGGTACCTGGGAATGTCAGAGGTACCTGGGAATGTCAGGGGTGTACCTGAGAGTGTCAGGGGTGTACCTAGAGTGTCAGGTGTAACTGGCAGTGCCGGAGGTGTTACTGGGAGGTCGGAGGTGTAACTGGGAGTGTGCGAGGTGTACCTGGGAGTGTCAGGAGGTGTACCTGGGAGTGTCAGAGGTGTACCTGGGAGGTCAGAGGTGTACCTGGGAGGTTGGGAGGTGCACCTGGGGGTGTCTGAGGTGTATCTGGGAGTGTCTGAGGCACCTGGGAGTGTCTGTGGTGTACCTCGGAGTGTCAGACTTGTACTCTGGGAGCGTCAGAGTGTACCTGGGAGTGCCAGAGGTGCACCTTGGAGTGTCAGTGGTGGTACCTGGGAGAGTCAGGTGCATACCAGGAGAAGCCAGAGAGCACCTGGGAGGCCAGAGAGTACCTGGGAGTGTCAGAGGTGTACCTGGGAGTGTCAGAGGTACCTGGGAGTGTCTGAGGTGGCACTGGAAGTGGCGAGGTACCTGGGCACCAGGAGTGTCAGAAGAGTACCTGGGAGTGCTGAGGTGTACCTGGGAGGTCAGAGGTGTACCTGGGAGAATCGGAGGTGTACCTAGGAGGCCACAGGTGTACCTGGCAGTGTCAGAGGTGTACCTGGCAGTGTCAGAGGTGTACCTGGGAGGTCTGAGGTGTACCTGGGAGTGTCGGAGGTGCCTGGGAGTGTCAGGGGTGTTCCTGGGAGTGTCAGGTGTACCTGGGAGTGTCAGGTGTGGACCTGGGAGTGTCTGAGGTGTACCTGGGAGTGTCATCGGTGGCATGGGAGTGTCAAAGGGCACCTGGGAGTGTCAGAGGTGTACCTGGGAGTGTAAGGAGGTGTACCTGGGAGCAAGTTGGTACCAGGAGGTCAGAGGAGTACTTGGGAAAGTCAGAGGTGTCTCGGAGTGTCAGAGGTGTACCTGCGAGTGTCAGGGTGTACCTGGGAGCACGTGAGGGGCACTGGAGGCATAGAGCACAGAGGTGTACCTGAAGCAGTCAGGTGTACTGGCAGTGTCAAAGGTGTACCTGGGAGTGTCAGAGGTGTACCTGGGAGCGTCAGAGGTGTACCTGGAAGTGTAAGAGGTTGCCTGGGAGTGTCAGAGGAGTACTGGGAAAGTCAGAGGTGTCCCTGGGAGTGTCAGAGGTGTACCCAGGAGTGTCAGGGGTGTACCTGGGGAGGAGGGTACCTGGGAGGACAGAGGTACCTGCGAGTGTCAGAGGTGTACCTGGGAGGTCAGAGAGCACTGGGAGTGTCAGAGGTGTACCTGGGAGTCAGAGAGTGTACCTGGGAGTGTCTGAGGTGTACCTGGAAGTGCAGGCGAGGTGTACCTGGGAGTGTTCGGGTGTGTACCAGGAATGTCAGAAGAGCCTGGGAGGCCAGAGGTGTACCTGGGAGTGTCAGAGGTGTACCTGGGAGCACGGGAACGTGTACCTGGGAGTGTCAGAGGTGTACCTGGCAGCACAGAGGTGTACCTGGCAGTGTCAGAGGTGTACCTGGGAGTGTCTGAGGTGTACCTGGAGTGTCGGAGGGTTTCTGGGAGTGTCAGGGTGTACCCAGAGCAAGCTCAGGGGCGTCCCTGGGAGGCCAGGGGGTGTACCTGGAGTGTCTGAGGTGTACCTGGGAGTGTCAGAGGTGTACCCAGAGTGTCAGGTACCTGGGAGTGTCAGAGGTACCTGGGAGGTATGAGGTGCCTGGGAGGTTGGGCAGAACCAGGAGAGTCAGAGGAGTACTGGGAAAGTCAGAGGTGTCACCTGGGAGTGTCAGGAGGTACCTGGCGAGTGTCAGGGGTGTACCTGGGAGTGTCAGAGGTGTACCTGGGAGGTATGAGGTGCACCTGGGAGTGTCAGGGGTACCTGGGAGCACGGGAGGGGTACCTGGGAGCTGTCAGAGGTACCTGGGAGCAGAGGTACCTGAAGTGTCAGGGTGTACCTGGCAGTGTCAAAGGTGTACCTGGGAGTGTCAGAGGCACCTGGGAGTGTCAGAGGTGTACCTGGAAGTGTCAGAGGTTTGCCTGGGAGTGTCAGAGGTGTACCTGGAAAGCCAGAGGCACCTGGGGGTGTCTGAGGTGTACCTGGAAGTGTCAGGGGTGTACCTGGTGTCAGAGTTGTACCTGGCAGCCAGAGGTACCTGGGAGTGTCTGAGGTGTACCTGGGAGGTCAGAGGTACCTAGGGAGTGTAGGTGTACCTGGGAGCAGCCAGAGGTACTGGGAGTGCCTGAGGTGTACCAAGGAGTGTCAGTGGTGTAACTGGGAGTGTTAGAGCTGTACCTGAGAAGCCGGGAAGGTACCTGTGAGTTTCAGAGGTGCACCTGGGAGTGTCTGAGGTGTACCTGGGAGGTCAGAGAATTTGGGAGTGTCAGAGGTGTACCTGGGAGTATCGGAGGAGTACCTGAGCATCGGAGGTGTACCTGGGAGTGTCAGAGGTGTACCTGGGAGTGTCAGGAGGTGTACCTTGGAGTGTCAGGAGGTGCACCTGGCAGTGTCAGGAGGCACCTGGGAGTGTCTGGAGGTACCTGGGAGTGTCAGAGGAATTCCTGGGAGAGTCAGAGGTACCTGGGAGCACGGGAGAGTACCTGGGAGCACGAAGGTGTACCTGGGAGTCAGAGGTGTACCTGGGAGGTCAGAGTGAAACGGGGAGTGTCAGAGGTGTACCTGGGAGGCCAGAGGTGTACCTGGGAGTGTCAGGGGGTAACTGTGAGTCGGAGGTAACTGGGAGTGTCAGATGCACCTGGGGGTGTCTGAGGTGTACCTGGGAGGCCAAGCAGAACCAGGAGTGTCAAGGAGCACTTGAAAGCCAGAGGTGTCCCTGGGAGTGTCAGGAGGTGTACCTGCGAGTGTCAGGGTGTACCTGGGAGTCACGGAGGGGTACCTGGGAGGCCAGAGGTGCACCTGGGAGTGACAGAGGTGTACCTGGAAGTGTCAAAGGTGTACCTGGCAGTGTCAAAGGTGTACCTGGGAGTGTCAGAGGTACCTGGGAGAGTCAGAGGTGTACCTGGGAGTGTCAGAGGTGTACCCAGGGAGGCCAGAGGTACCTGGGAGGCCAGAGAGTACCTGGATTATCAGGAGTACCTGGGAGTGTCAGAGGTGTACCTGGGAGGTTGGGGTGTACCATGGAGTTCTGAGGAGCACTGGGAGTGTCAGGTGTACCTGGGAGTGTCAGAGGAATACCTGGGAGTGTCAGAGGTGTACCTGGGAGCACGGGAGGAGTACCTGGGAGGCCTGGGAGGCACCTGGGAGTGTCAGAGGTACCTGGGAGGTCAGAGTTGTACCTGGGAGGTGAGGAGGTGTACCTGGGAGTGTCTGAGGTGTAAGGGGAGTGTCAGAGGTGTACCTGGGAGAGCAAGAGGTACCTGGGAGTGTCTGGAGGTGTACCTGGAAGTGTGTGTGAGGCACATGGGAGTGTCAAGTGTACCTGGCAGGGTCATGGTGCACGGGAGGCTGCGGCAGTGTACCTGGGAGTGTCAGGAGGTTTGGAGTATCAGCAGGTGTACCTGGAGTGTCAGAGGTGCACCTGGGAGCATCTGAGGTGCACCGGAAGTGTAAGAGGTGTACCTGGGAGTGTCAGGCACCAGGAGTGTCAGCAGAGCACCTGGGAGTGTCAGAGATGCACCTGGGAGTGTCAGAGGTGTACCTGGGAGTATCGGAGGTGTACCTAGAGGTCAGAGTGTACCTGGCAGTGTCAGAGGTACCTGGCAGCTCAGAGGTGTACCTGGAGTGTCTGAGGTGTGTACCTGGGAGCAGCCTGGAGGGTCCCTGGGAGTGCCAGGGGGTTCCTGGGAGTGTCAGGGTGTACCTTGGAGTGCTGCAGAGGTGTAACTGGGAGTGTTAGGGGTGTATCAGGTCAGAGGTGTACCTGGCAGCCAGAGGTGTACCTGGGAGTGCCTGAGGTGCACCTGGGAGTGTCAGGAGGAATCCTGGGAGGTCAGAGGTGCACCTGGGGTGTCTGAGGTGCATCTGGGAGTGCCTGAGGCACCTGGGAGTGTCTGGAGGTGTACCCTCAGACAGACTTGTACCTGGGACTGGTGTACCTGGGAGTGCCAGAGGTGTACCTTGGAGTGTCAGTGGGGTACCTGGGAGTGCCAGGTGTGTACCAGGAGGTCAGAGGAGTACCTGGAGCCAGAGACACCTGGGAGTGTCAGAGGTGTACCTGGGAGCAACAGAAAAAGTCTGGGAGTGTCTGAGGTGCACCTGGAAGTGAGGTACCTGGGAGGTGTACCAGGGAGGTCAGAAGAAAAACCTGGGAGTGCTGGGAGGTGTACCTGGAGGTCGGGGAGGTACCTGGCAGTGTCAGAGGTACCTGGGAGGCCTGAGGCACCTGGGAGAGCCTGAGGGTTTCTGGGAGAGTCAGGGGTGTTCCTGGGAGTGCTCAGGGTGCCTGAAGTGTCAGAGGTGTAACTGGGAGTGTCAGGAGGTGTTCCTGGCAGTGTCAGAGGTGCACCTGGGAGTGTCAGAGGTGTGACCTGGGAGTGTCTGAGGCACCTGGGAGTGTCAGGAGAATTCCTGGGAGTAGCCAGAGGTGCACCGAGTTCAAGGTGTATCTGGGAGTGTCTGAGGTGTACCTGGGAGGCCTGAAGTGTACCTCAGAGTGTCAGACTTGTACCTGGGACCGTCAGAGGTACCTGGGAGCAGCCAGAGGTGTACTGGAGTGTCGGTGGTGTACCTGGATGTCAGTGTGTACCAGGAGTGTCAGAGGTGTACCTGGAGGTCAGAGGAGTACCTGGGAGTGTCGAGGTACCTGGAAGTGGGAGGTACCTGGGAGGTCAGGTGTGTACCAGGAGTGTCAGAAGAAAACCTGGGAGTGTCCAGAGGTGTACCTGGGAGTGTCAGAGGTGTACCTGGAGTATCGGAGGTGTACCCAGGAGGTCACAGGTGTACCTGGCAGTGTCAGAGGTGGACCTGGCGGTGTCAGAGGTGTACCTGGGAGTGTCTGGAGGTGTACCTGGGAGCAGTCGGAGGGTTTACCTGGGAGTGTCAGGGGTGTTCCTGGGAGGCCAGGGTGTACCTGGGAGTGTCAGGAGACACCTGGGAGTGTCTGGAGGAGGACCTGGGAGTGTCAGGAGGTGTACCTGGGAGTGTCAGGGGTGTACCTGGCAGTGTCAAAGGTGTACCTGGGAGTTTCAGAGGTGTACCTGGGAGTGTCAGAGGTGTACCTGGAAGTGTAAGAGGTTTGCCTGGGAGGTCAGAGAGCACTGGGAAAGTCAGAGGTGCCCCTGGGAGTGTCAGAGGTGTACCTGAGCAACTGGGGTGTACCTGGGAGTATCGGAGGGGCACTGGGAGTGACAGAGGTATCTGCGGAGTGTCAGAGGTGTACCTGGGAGTGTCAGAGAAGTACCTGGGAGTGCAGAGGTGTACCTGGGAGTGTCAGGGGTGTTCTGGGAGTGTCTGAGGTACCTGGAAGGTATGAGGTGTACCTGGGAGTGTCAGAGGTGTACCTTGGAGTGTCAGAGGTGTACCTGGGAGTGTCTGGAGGTGTGACCTGGGAGTGTCAGAGGTGCCTGGGAGTGTCAGGTGTACCTGGGAGGTCAGGGGTGTACCTTGAAGTGTCAGAGGTGCACTGGGAGTGTCAGGGTAAGCCCTGGTTCGGAGTGTGCCTGGCAGTGCTGGGAGGTGTACCTGGGAGGTGTCTGAGGTGTACCTGGGAGGTCAGAGGAACCCTGGGAGCAGGCCAGAGGCACCTGGGGTGTCTGAGGTATCTGGGAGCGCCTGAGGTGTACCTGGAAGTGTCTGAGGTGTACCTCAGAGTGTCAGACTTGTACCTGGGGACCGTCAGGAGGTGTACCTGGAGTGCCAGAGGTGCACCTGGAAGCTGGGGAGGTGCACCTGGGAGTGTTGGGTACCATGGGAGTGTCAGAGGAGTACCTGGGAGTGTCAGAGGAGTACCTGGGAGTGTCAGAGGTACCTGAAGTGTAAGGAGGTGTACCAGGGAGAGTCAGAAGAAACTGGGAGGTAGGGGAGGTACCTGGGAGAGTCAGGAGGTGTACTGAGAGCACGGAAGTACCTAGGAGTGTCATAGGTGTACCTGGCAGTGTCAGAGGTGTACCTGGCGGTGTCAGAGGTGTACCTGGGAGGCCTGAGGTGCACCTGGGAGAGTCGGAGGGTTTCCTGGGAGTGTCAGGGGTGTTCCTGGGAGTGCCTGTGGGGTGCACCTGGGAGGTCAGAGATGTACCTGGGAGTGCAGAGGTGTACCTGGGAGTGTCAGAGGTGTACCTGGGAGTGTCAGGGGTGTACCTGGGAGCAGTCAGAGGTACCTGGGAGTGTATGAGGTGACCTGGAGCAGCCGGGTGTACATGGAAAGACGGGAGGGCACTATGACTGTCAGAGGTACCTGGGAGAGTCAGAGGTGTACCTGGAAGTGTCAGGTGTACCAGGCAGTGTCAAAGGGTACCTGGGAGAGTCAGGAGGGTACCTGGGAGGCCAGAGGTGCACCTGGAAGTGTCAGAGGTTTGCCTGGGAGTGTCAGAGGTGTACCTGGGAGTGTCAGAGTGTACCTGGGAGTGTCTGAGGTGTACCTCAAGAGTGTCAGTGGTGTAACTGGGAGTGTTAGAGCTGCACCTTGGAGTGTCAGAAGTGTACCCAGAGTTTCAGAGGTGTACCTGGGAGTGTCTGGAGGTGTACCTGGGAGTGTCAGAGGAACTGGGAGTGTTGAGAGGGTACCTGGGAGCACCGGAGGAGTACCTGGGACGGAGGTGTACCTGGGAGTGTCTGAGGTGTACCTGGGAGTGTCAGAGGTGTACCTGGAGGTCAGGAGGTGTACCTGGCAGTGTCAGAGGTGTACCTGGGAGTGTCTGGAGGTACCTGGAGTGTCAGGAGAATGGGAGTTCAGAGGTGTACCTGGGAGAGTCGGAGGAGTACCTGGGAGCAAGGGAGGTGTACCTGGGAGTGTCAGGAGGTACCTGGGAGTGTCAGGAGCTGTACCTGGGAGTGTCAGAGAGTACCTGGGAGTGTCAGAGGTGCACCTGGGAGCTGTCAGGGTGTAACTGGGTGTGGCAGAGGTGTAACTGGGAGTGACAGAGGTACCTGGGAATGTCAGAGGTACCTGAATGTAGGGTGTACCTGAGAGTGTCAGGTGTACCTAGGAGTGTCAGAGGTGTAACTGGCAGTGTCGCAGGTGTACTGGGAGCAAGCCGGGAGGTACCTGGGAGTGTCAGAGGTGTACCTGGGAGTGCCAGAGGTGTACCTGGGAGTCTCAGAGGTGCACCTGGGAGCAAGCCGGAGGTAACTGGGAGGTAAGGAGGTGCACTGGGAGTGTCAGAGGTGCACCAGAGGTTGAGGTGTACCGGGAGTAGCCAGAGGTGTACTCAGAGTGTATGAGGTGCACCTGGGAGTGTCAGGGTGTACCTGGAGCATCGGAGGGCACCTCGGACCGTCAGAGGTGTACCTGGGAGTGTCAGAGGTGCACCTGGAAGTGTCAGGTGTACCAGGCAGTGTCAAGCAGGCCTGGGAGTGACAGAGGTGTACCTGGGAGTGTCAGAGGTGTACCTGGAAGTGCCAGAGGTTTGCCTGGGAGTGTCAGAGGTGTACCTGGGAGTGTCAGAGGTGCACCTGGGGTGTCTGGAGGTGTGCCTGGGAGTGTCAGGTGTACCAGTGTCAGATTTGTACCTGGCAGAGCCAGAGGTGTACCTGGGAGTGTCTGAGGTGTACCTGGGAGTGTCAGAAGTGTACCTAGGAGTCAGGTGTACCTGAGGCACAGAGGTGCACCTGGAAAGCCCTGAGGCACCACAAGGAGTGTCAGTGGTGCAACTGGGAGCAGAGCTGCACCTTGGAGGTCAGAAGTGTACCTGTGAGTTTCAGACAGGTACCTGGGAGTGTCTGAGGTACCCAGAAGCCAGAGCAACCTGAGTGTCAGAAACACCTGGGAGCACGGGAGGAGTACCTGGGAGCATCGGAGGTACCTGGGAGAGTCAGAGGTGTACCTGGGAGCAAGCCAGAGGTGCACTTGGAGTGTCAGAGGTACCTGGCAGTGTCAGAGGTGTACCTGGGAGTGTCTGAGGTGCACCCAGGAGTGTCAAAGAGGAACCCCTGGAGCAAGCCAGAGGTGTACCTGTAGCACGGAGAGCACCTGGGAGTATCGGGAGGTGTAATTGGAAGTCAGAGGTGCACCTGGGAGCAACAGAGTTGCACCTGGAGGCCAGAGGTACCAGCCAACACGTAACCGAAACCCAGCTACTAG
>NW_024756014.1:0-3832 GCF_018991925.1 Homarus americanus
CTAGCCGCCAGTGATCAGAGCAACGTTTTACCAAATGCGGTTTCGAAAAACGAGGATCCATATATATTTCATTAGCCCAATAAAGCACGCGGACTTCTACATATAATCAACACCTCACCCCACCAGGATTTGAACCCACGGTCTTATAATTGTGACCGGGGGACGCTACCTCTGGGCCACCAGGACACTAAAAGCATTACTAGACTCTGCTATATTTCACACAAAGCCTGTTCAACGAGCTTATGGCGCCGTGAACCTCTAATGGGGACCACGCGTGCCGCTTAGGTGATCAGAGCAACGTTTTACCAAATGCGGCTTCGAAACCCGAGGATCCATATATTTTTCATTAGCCCAATAAAGCACGCGGACTTCTACATATAATCAACATCTCACCTCACCAGGATTTGAACCCACGATCTTATAATTGCGACCGGGGAATGCTACCTCTGGGCCACCAGGACAATAAAAGCAGTCCTAGACTCTGCTATATTTCACACAAAGCCTGTTCAACGAGCTTGTGGCGCCCAGAACCTCTAATGGGGACCACCCGTGCCGCTTAGGTGATCAGAACAACGTTTTACCAAATGCGACTTCGAAACACGAGGATCCATATATATTTCATTAGCCCAATAAAGCACGCGGACTTCTACATATAATCAACACCTCACCCCACCAGGATTTGAACCCACGATCTTCTAACTGTGACGGGCGAATGCTACCTCTGGGCCACCAGGACAATAAAAGCAGTCCTAGATTCTGCTATATTTCACACAAAGCCTGTTGAACGAGATTATGGCGCCGTGAACCTCTAATGGGGACCACCCGTGCCGCTTAGGTGATCAGAGCAACGTTTTACCAAATGCGGCTTCGAATCACGAGGATCCATATATATTTCATTAGCCCAATAAAGCACGCGGACTTCTACATATAATCAACACCTCACCCCACCAGAATTTGAACCCACAATCTTATAATTGTGACCGGGGGACGCTACCTCTGGGCCACCAGGACAATAAAAGCAGTCCTAGACTCTGCTATATTTCACACAAAGCCTGTTCAACGAGCTTATGGCGCCGTGAACCTCTAATGGGGACCACGCACGCCGCTTAGGTGATCAGAGCAACGTTTTACCAAATGCGGCTTCGAAACACGAGGATCCATATATATTTCATTAGCCCAATAAAGCACGCGGACTTCTTCATATAATCAACACCTCACCCCACCAGGATTCGAACCCACGATCTTCTAATTGTGACCGGGGAACGCTACCTTTGGCCCACCAGGACACTAAAAGCATTCCTAGATTCTGCTATATTTCACACAAAGCCTGTTCAACGAGCTTATGGCGCCGTGAACCTCTAATGGGGACCCCCCGTGCCGCTTAGGTGATCAGAGCAACGTTTTACCAAATGTGGCTTCGAAACAAGAGGATCCATATATATTTCATAAGACCATTAAAGCACGCGGACTTCTACATATAATCAACACCTCACCCCACTAGGATTTGAACCCACGATCTTATAATTGTGACCGGGGAACGCTATCGCTGGGCCACCAGGACAATAAAAGCAGTCCTAGACTCTGCTATATTTCTCACAAAGCCTGTTCAACGATCTTATGGCGCCGTGAACCTCTAATGGGGACCACCCGTGCCGCTTAGGTGATCAGAGCAACGTTTTACCAAATCCGGCTTCGAAACACGAGGATCCATATATATTTCATTAGCCCAATAAAGCACGCGGACTTCTACATATAATCAACACCTCACCCCACCAGGATTTGAACCCACGATCTTATAATTGTGACCGTGAAACGCTACCTCTGGGCCACCAGGACAATAAAATCAGTCCTAGACTCTGCTATATTTCACACAAAGCCTGTTCAACGAGCTTATGGCGCCGTGAACCTCTAATGAGGACCACCCGTGCCGCTTAGGTGATCAGAGCAACGTTTTACCAAATCCGGCTTGGAAATACGAGGATCCATATATATTTCATTAGCCCAATAAAGCACAAGGACTTCTACATATAATCAACACCTCACCACACCAGGATTTGAACCCACGATCTTATAAATGTGACTGGGGAACGCTACCTCTGGGCCACCAGTTCAATAAAAGCAGTCCTAGACTCTACTATATTTCACACAAAGCCTGTTCAACGAGCTTATGGCGCCGTGAACCTCTGATGGGGACCACCCGTGCTGCTTAGGTGATCAGAGCAACGTTTTACCAAATGCGGCTTCGAAACACGAGGATCCAAATATATTTTATAGCCCAATAAAGCACTCGGACTTCGACATATAATCAACACCTCACCCTACCAGGATTCAAACCCAGGATCTTATAATTGTGACCGGGATATGCTACCTCTGGGCCATCAGGACAATAAAAGCAGTCCTAGACTCTACTATATTTCACACAAAGCCTGTTTAACGACCTTATGGCGCCATGAACCTATAATGGGGACCACCCGTGCCGCTTAGGTGATCAGAGCAACGTTTTACCATATCCGGCTTCGAAACACGAGGATCCACATATATTTCATTAGCCTAATAAAGCACGCGGACTTCTACATATAAACACCTCACCCCACCAGGATTTGAACCCACGATCTATAATTGTGACTGAAGCTACCTCTGGGCCACTAGGACACTAAAGAGTCCTAGACTCTGCTATATTTCACACAAAGACTGTTCAACGAGCTTATGAACTTAATGGGGACCAATTCGTTTAGTGATCAGAGCAACGTTTTACCAAATGCGCTTTGAAAACGAGGATCCATATATATTTCATTAGCCCAATAAAGCACGCCGGACTTCTACATATAATCAACACTCACCCCACCAGGATTCAAACCTCAGGATCTTATAATTGGACGGTAAGTATACTCTGGGCCACAAGGACAATAAAAAGCAGTCCTAGACTCTCCATATTTCATAACAAAAGCCTGTTCAACGAGCTTATGGCGCCGTGAACCTCTAATGGGACCACCCGTACGCTAGGGTGATCAGAGCAACGTTACCAAATGTCGAAACCCGAGGATCCATATATTTTTCATTAGCCCAATAAAGCACCGGACTTCTACATATAATCAACACTCACCCCACCCGGATTGAACCCACGATCTTATAATTGTGAAGGGGAATGCTACCAGACAAAAATAAGCAGTCCTAGACTCTATATTACACAAAGCCTGTTCAACGAGCTATGGCGCCGTGAACCTCTAATGGACCACCCAGTCATGGTGATCAGAGCAACGTTTTACCAAAACCGGCTTTCGAAACACGAGGATCCATATATATTTATTAGCCCAATAAAGACGCAGACTTCTACATATAATCAACACCTCACCCCACCAGGATTTGAACCACGATCTTATAATTGTGACCGAATGCTACCTCTGGGCCACTAGGACAAAAAGCAGCCCAGACACTCCTATATTTCACACAAAGCCTTTTCAACGAGCTTATGGCGCCAGAACCACTATAGGGGACCACCTGCGCCGCTTAGGTGATCAGAGCAACGTTTTACCAAATGCGGCTTCGAAACACGAGATCCATATATATTTCATTATCCCAATAAAGCACGACTTCTACATATAATCAACACCACCCCACCAGGATTTGAACCCATGATCTTATAACTGTGACCGAACGGTGCTTGAACCACAAGGAAACTAAAAGCAGTCCTAGATTGTTATATTTCACACAAAGCCTGTTGAATGAGCTTTATGGCGCCGTGAACTCTTATTGGGACCAGCAGTGCCGCTTAGGTTATCAGAGCAACGTTTACCAAATCTGGCTTGAAACCTCGAGGATCCATATATATTTC
>NW_024756015.1:0-4792 GCF_018991925.1 Homarus americanus
TCGCTGATGACATGTCCTGGCTTCTTACAGTACCTGCAACTAGAGTTTCTCTCACCAGTAGGAGTGGATCCACCTGTCCCATGGACCATGGGCTCACCCGGGGTAGATGATGCAGAACCTGAGGGTCGGGTTGGTATGACAAGAGGCAGGGACCCCGATGTAGATGTTGGTGTGGGCCGCTTGAAGGAAGTGAAGGACTGAGACATGGGAGCATAAGACCTGGAATTTACATTTCTATTAGTTAAGGAATAATGGTCAGCCACTGGACCAGCATCAGCCAGGGTACAGATACCTCTCTGATCCAAGTGTGCTCGAATGTCGCCTGGGATACACTTTCTAACCTCCTCTAGCAGGATTAGTTCAACAAGCTTGTCATGTTCTACATGGGCAGACTCATTTTCAATCCACCTCCGACAAAGAACCTGTTTCTGCCTGAAGAACTCCACAAATGTTTGTTTGTCAGTCTTCCGGCAGTTACGGAACTGTTGCCGGTAGGCTTCAGGAACAAGTTTATAGGCGCTCAAAACCGCGGACTTAAGAAGGGCATAGTCTCGACATTGATCCTCAGAGAGGGCAGAAAAAACATCTAATGCTTTACCAGTGAAAGATCTATAAATAAGTTGAGACCATTGAGAAACAGGCCACTTGTTAAGTCGGGCAATTTTCTCAAAAAGAGAGAAAAACTTGTCTGGTTCTTCCTCATTAAATTTAGGAACACTGTTGAGACATTTGTCTACACTGAATGTTGAAGTATTACTACCTTGAGCCAAACCTCGTTGTTTGAGAGTTTCCAGCTCCACCTCGAGTCTTTTGAGTTCAACTTGTAAGGCCAAATTACTTGGTGTAACAATTTCCTCTGAATTTCCCGACGGTTGGGCTATGATTTCATTGTCAATAAGGTAATTGAGGACAGCCTCTTCTAAACTAGACTTATTCATGGAAGAGCGGCCTTCTACTTCATAATAAGCAGCGAGGGATTGCCACTCTGCCTTAGTAAGCCCCTTCAGTACTTCGGCTGAAGGTGAAGCCAAAAAGCTTTCCAGGTCAAACATGTTGAATTCAAAATCGAGTAGCGAAAAAAAAAAATAACCGTGGCAGCTAAGCTAACTAGCTAGCTAATTAATAATGTCAAAATGCAATAAACTGTGAAACACAGCAAGGGATTAACCAAACACCTGGTACACAAGATAAGGGTTAACTCACCAGTAGCTTAAGCAATAACAGGAGCAATATAAATGAACACTGTGAACACAGCAACTTGCATCCAAAAATACTTAGCGATGAAACAACACCTGGCGAGTAACAACACTTGATATGACGCAACAATGGCGGTTAGCTCCCGGACACAGGCCCCCACTTGTCGCGATCCCACTACTCTTTATACTTGGGGAGTGAATCCTACCCCAAGTTATTAACAAATAAAGGTACAAACAGGGAACACGGCAATAATTATCTCCACCAAATACCTACTCAACTAAATGTACTTGAAAAAGTAAGAACAGTTGAAATAAGTGAATTACAAAAGGGAAGATAATTAATTAATTCAATTTATGTTTTAAAGGGAGTAATGATTAGCAAACATGAATTTAAGTGAATAAGTAATTGTATAATAAAATAAGAGTGATGCCGGAAGGGCGAAACTATACTGTAAGGAGTTAGACCAAACAAATATTACATAACATTACTATATTACACAAGACATACGAAATATATATATACAACAATCAATACAAAATGATTATCCCTACCAAACAGGAGATACCTTACCACCAGGATCCCTTCCTAGGCCTAACTAAACGTGTCACTAATACCTGATACCCCTAGGGCATTGCAGAAGACTTGATAAAGCACTTAGACAAAGGTCAAGGCTAGAGAACGAATAGACACGTCTAACCTATGCCACGGATTTTCGCTACTGAGGAGCATTTTCGCTACTGGGGAGCGTGGCGTGGGTACGCCGTGGAGGAGCGTCTCATATCACGTGATCTAGACATTTGCTGGATATTTTATATAATTAATTAATATTACTCTTGAGTTGACTTAACAGAGTAAGACAATGATGCATATAAATTACATACATAAATACACAATTAACCTAAGTAGCTAAGAACAATAATAATATAATAAATACAATTAACAAATTATTAGTAGCTTGTGTGAAATGGAAGCGTGAACAGATGCATGGTGCGAGCATCAGGCGCAGCAAACAGCGGTGTCTTTAGTAGACGCGAGTTCGCGGTACATCAACTGTCATATTTTATGAAGACCTATATTGGAGAGGATCACAACAATTTTGGCCCTTGCAGTCAGCAAATAACAGCATGTTTGTCAGCCCCAAGACAGGCGTGACAACAGGTGAGTGCCAAGGCAAGTAGTGAGGATAGAAGTCAGTGATGATGAGACTGTCAATAACAGTGTTTCAATAGATTTAATAGCTGTAGTATGGCAACTAATTCAGTTTGCTGATGGAATTACCCAGTTATTGAATCTAACTCCTTCTCAGTGCCATATTACATCAGGTTGAAGTGTCTTGTAGCCCTCCTGGCGGTGTTGAGATCCATCAGTGTAGATGGTCTGTGTGATATTATCATCAGTCTGTAGAGTGTGTATGTGTTCAAGAGCTCTCAATTTGGCAGTGTATTGTGTTGGAGATAAATGCTTTGTATAATTAATCTTTTAGGCGGATACGTCAGTATTGTGATATCGAAGGGAACTGTCCGCCAGGGTGGCAGGAAGCGCTGTTGTGTCTCAACTTTGTACAGGTGGTCTAGTCCAAACATCTTCATATGTGTAGCTGTAGTTTGGATCCATTTAGACTCAGAAGTCCCATGGTTCAAACATTCTAGTAATTTTAAGGAAACAATGTTATCAGGATCACCACGCAGAAGCCTCAGGGCTATCATGAGGTTGACTTCAATTATTCTATCTTTAACACTGGGTATACCTAGTTCTTTCCTCATATTGAGTACTTTAGTGCTCATGGGACATCCTAGGATAATTCTGAGGGCTTTATTTTGCATTTTCTCGAGCTTGTCAACGCCTTTCCCGTCACGAATGACCAGGGCTGGTGCGTGGTAATCTATCAGAGATCTTATATAGCCTAGGTACATTGTTTTAACAATTCTAATATTAGCACCATAGTGCAGGCTGTACCCCGCTACACTTCTAAGAGGTCTCAGTCTGTCAGTACATTGGCGGGTTAGCTGTTGTATGGCAGGTAGGGTACAAGGGACGGAAACACCAAGATATTTAAAAGAAGAAACATAGTCAATAGTGTTGTTACCTATCTTGAACTTGGCGGGGCCGCGTTTGCGGTTACCAGCTTGTTTGTTGAACACCTTAGTTTTGTCAGTGGAGATAATAAGACCGAGGTGTTCACAGGCTGCGTATACATGGTTCAGGGTGGTTTGCATTTCACGATGAGTTTTAGTATGTATAAGAATATCATCAGCATAGCTGATTGAGATATTGCTGGGGTTGTCTGGTATTAAATTTAATAATGCATTCATAAGAACATTGAACAAAGTGGGGCTAAGTACTCCACCTTGAGGGGTACCAAGTTGCATATCTTTAACTTCACTTTTGTAACCCTGAAACAGTGCAGCAGCCCTTCTGTTGGTTAGGTAACCACTTATCCAGTGTAACAGCCTACCTCCTATATCCATTTTGGCTAGTTCGTACAATATCAGTTGCCTATTGGCAATATCAAATGCAGCTTTTAGGTCAAGAAATGTGGTGTATCTGTGCCTTTCATCACCATGCACAGTTAGGAATGTGGTGATGCAATTATATACACCTTTACCATGGGTGAAGCCATTTATGTTAGGAGACATGTGTTCTCTGATTCTATATAAGAGTCTGCCAAGAACAATCCTCTCAAAGGTTTTACACAGGCAGCTGGTTAGTGATATGGGACGAAAGGCATCAGGCTGTCCTGGTTTCGGTATTGGTACAACAATACTGCTGGTGCATGATGTGGGTAGTTGGCCCTCGGCATGACTCATATTGTACAATGGAGGGTGAGAGGCGTGGGGGAGGTGATGGAGGGTGAGAGGCGAGGGGAAGGTGATGGAGGGTGTGAGGCGTGGGAGATGATGGAGGTGAGAGGCGGGGGGAGGTGATGGAGGTGTGAGGCGTGGGGGAGGTGATGGAGGGTGAGAGGGCGTGGGAGGTGATGGGGTGAGAGGCGTGGGGGGAGGTGATGGAGGTGTGAGGCTGGGGATGGTGATGGGGGTGTCAGGCGTGGGGGGGAGGGTGATGGGGAATTGAGAGGCGTGGGGGAGATGATGGAGGGTGAGAGGCGTGGGGGAGGTGATGAAGGGGTGGTGTAGGGGAGGTGATTGAGGGTGAGAGGCAGGGGGAGGTGATGGAGGGTGAGGGCGTGGGGGGAGGTGATGGAGGCTGGCAAGGAGGTAGGGGGGAGGGAGTGGAGGGTGAGAGGCGTGGGGGAGGTGATGGGGTGTGAGAGGAGTGGGGAGGTGATGGAGGGTGTGAGACGGGGGAAGGTGATGGAGGGCGAGAGGTGCGTGGAAGGAGGTGGATTGTGAGAGGTGTAAGAAAGATGATGGAGGTTGAGAGGCGTGGGGTAGATGATGGAGGGTGTGAGGTGTGGGAGAGGTGATGGAGGGTGTGAGGCGTGGGGAAGGTGACGGAGGGTGTGAGGCGTGGGGGAGGTGATTGAGGGTGAGAGGTCTGGGGGAGATGATGGAGGGTGAGAGGCATGGGGGAGGTGATGAAGGGTGTGAGGTGTGGGGGAGGTGATGAAGGGTGAGAGGCGTGGGGGAGGTGATGG
>NW_024756016.1:0-14914 GCF_018991925.1 Homarus americanus
ACTAGTCAACAACACAGCACACAGCCTCTGCCACTAGTCAACACAGCACACAGCCTCTGCCACTAGTCAACAACACAGCACCTGCCACTAGTCAACACAGCACACAGCCTCTGCCACTAGTCAACACAGCACACAGCCTCTGCCACTAGTCAACAACACAGCACACAGCCTCTGCCACTAGTCAACAGCACAGCACACAGCCTCTGCCACTAGTCAGCA
Source organism: Homarus americanus (assembly GCF_018991925.1). Taxonomy (NCBI): domain Eukaryota; kingdom Metazoa; phylum Arthropoda; class Malacostraca; order Decapoda; family Nephropidae; genus Homarus; species Homarus americanus. The sequence continues at coordinate 220 of NW_024756016.1, forward strand.
CACAGCCTCTGCCACTAGTCAACACAGCACACAGCGCCTGCCACTAGTCAACACAGCATTACAGCCCTGCCACTAGTCAACACAGCACACAGCCTCTGCCACTAGTCAACACAGCACACAGCATCTGCCACTAGTCAACACAGCACACAGCCTCTGTCACTAGTCAACACAGCACACAGCCTGTGCCACTAACCAATACATCACACAGCCTCTGCCACTAGTCAACACAGCACACAGCCTCTGCCACTAGTCAACACAGCACACAGCCTCTGCCACTAATCAACACAGCACACAGCCTCTGCCACTAGTCAACACAGCACAGCCTCTGCCACTAGTCAATACAGCACACAGCCCTGCCACTAGTCAACACAGCACACAGCCTCTGCCACCAGTCAACATACAGCACACAGCCTCACACTAGTCAATACATCACACAGCCTCTAAGCATTAGTCAACACAGCACACAGCCTCTGCCACTAGTCAGTCAACACAGCACACAGCCTCTGCCACTAGTCAACACAGCACACAGCCTCTGCCACTAGTCAACACAGCACACAGCCTCTGCCACTAGTCAACACAGCACACAGCCTCTGCCACTAATCAACACATCACACAGCCTCTGCCACTAGTCAACACATCACACAGCCTCTGCCACTAGTCAACACAAACCCAAAACTTCTGCCACTAGTCAACACAGCACACAGCCTCTGCCACTAGTCAACACAAACCCAAAACTTCTGCCACAACCAGTATCAACACAGTTCACACTTCCCCTGGGGACTAACTATCACCGCTATACTTGTTGCCTGTCGGAGTGGTGGGGTGGGGGGGGGGATGGGGGAGATAGGGGAGAGAAATGGGGAGATAGGGGAGAGAAATGGGAGAGCTAGGGGGAAATCTACCTTATCCATCTCTTTCACCAAGCAAACTGGTCCTGTCACAATATTGTATGTAAATTCGCTACGGACGCTTATTGTGTTCGTTCTTGGGCCGCCTGTAAATATGGATAAGATTAACTACCTACTTTGTCTGTCTGTCTGAGTGTCATTTATCTCTCCTTGTCTCCTCAGTTTCTCCATTACACGTCTCTCTCAGAAAAACAAAAACACTCTTTATTCTAATGTATTCTATTTTTTCTTTTGCTTATTTATTGATGAGGTTTTGTAAGGTGGAAAAATGAGTGTTCTCTATCTCTGACTCTTAATCTCTTTCTCTCTCTCACTATCTCTCTGTCTGCCTATTGTCTAACCTTATATTGTAGACTCTCTCTCTCACTCTCTCTCTCACTCAGTCTTTCGGTTGGTGTTTGTTCTCATTTGACCCGAGTACATCAACGCAGTTTGTGATCTCGTTAAACATCCTCGTTATCCTGTTCGTTATAGAGCTGCCCTTCCATCTCTCGGGACCGGAGATTGCGTTATGGGAGTCTTCATTGATCGCATGACGTCTGAAATCTCGTTAACCTCCCTCGTTCAGCATTTCGTCATGGCATGGTACCCGAGATGGCAGTGTATGTTAAACGAGAGAGAGAGAGAGAGAGAGAGAGAGAGAGAGAGAGAGAGTCAATAAATAAGACATTAAAACGAGACAGAATGACGTCATACATTACCATTGGCCGACTGTGACACTGAGATAAACACTGTCCACCGATTGGCTGTTTCTGCACGTCAAGTTCTTACGTAACTCAAATGAGAAGACAAATGAATTTAGTTACGAGCTAAAAATTGGGTGAAACATAACTAACATTATACTAGGAACACGTAATAAATGTTTAATTGGTCTTACACTTATTTACAAATCCTGCTGTACCCAATTAAGATTATATGAGTGAATTCCAGCTACGACTAAGATTAAGAGGAGAAAATCTTGTAAGATGAGTTTTTTTTCTTAATCATCTGTGTATTTAAATTTCCCATACACACAGGTCACCTGGGCGTTAAATTAAGCAGTGCATAAAAAAAATGATTTTTAAGGTACATATGTAAATGAAAAATTACGTAAAAGGAAACGAGTAGAATTTATCATTATATCAGTTTACTTAATTACATGGTACTATTACTGAACTCTATTATATAATTCATTTGTATATTAATTATCTCTGGACTAATTCATTTAGATAGAATCCACAAGAATAGGGCAGGGTATCAGGAATGGGTATAAGGGAGGGTAAGAGGAAAGGGTATCAGGGGGAGAGTAGGAGGGAAGACAAGAGGAAGGGTATGAGGGAGGGTATGAGGGAGGGTATGAGGGAGGGTATGAGAGGTATTATTTTCACCAAAAGTATGAAAATTCTGCACCACCACCGTTTATCGCCTCCTAACCCCCCCCCATCCATCCCCAGAATTTTGGAGAGGAGAGGAGAGACACACACCCACAACAGATTCTGTTTTGATCTGAATATTTAACCCCCATGAGTCCTAGACTTAGTTATGGTAAAAGTTCAAGACACAACAAATTACTTTAATACTTGATTCTGCGCGAAACAAAAATTCTTCACTAAAAAGGTTGATTGTGTAAAGTTTCAGAATTATACATGAACCAGAAATTGCATCATGTGGATCTTAAGCCATCATATATTTTTCCTTATTTTTTAAGACAGTTTATGAAATTGAAAGTCAAGAGGGTACACACCATAGCCCAGTGCTGGATTATTATTATCATTAATTATTATTATTATTATTATTATTATTATTGTTACCATTATTATTACTCGTTATTCTTTCAATTATTATTTTATAAAATCCATGAACGAATGGCTCTTTAAGCAGAGACAATGAGGGATAAATAGTCACAACACAGACTGTCAACATGTTTCAATAGACTTAATTTGGGCTTTGACCGTGACACACACACACACACACACACACACACACACACATAATACTCATACACAAAAGACGCACAAATAGTCATACACAAAACGCACATATTCTAGCGTATTGCCAGATACCCAAAGAATGTTCTATACTACTGAGGGTATATACAAACACTTGTTGTCTTTATAAGTAGGTTCTATTCTCGTACGGGAGATAATACAGTAGGAAGCCTGTGGGCACGCCACCGGGACTCAGTCTTAACTACTTCTACATCTATCTATGTATTACTACGCGCTGGCCTATACAGATGCCAGCATTCACAAGCTGAATACATAAAGTATAAATGTGATAATTTATATACATAATATGGTGCACAATAAATGGAATATTACATAGAATTAATACATGTTCTGTAATACTTTACTATACATAATTAATAATAGTAATATAACAATATACAGCTGAAGGTACTACTTTGTGTCCATATATATCATACACCTCCCTCCCCCCTATACGCTCATAGTTTCATCTTGAGCGGACCTTCTGTTTCTGAGTCGCTCGGACCTGCGGAGTACTGGGGCAGAAACACAAGGTGGGGATGGATTTACTTTAGAGACATCAACATTAGGGGACTCAACTGGGGAGGGGTCAACACTAGGCAGCTCCACAGGTCGGAGGAAACGACGGTTCCTCCACCATACTCTACCACTAGGAAGACGCACTTGGTAGTCCCTGGACCGGCCAATACCCATAACAACCCCAACCTTGTCCCAGCGGTGAGATACCGGATCTTGAATCCTGATCTGCTGGCCGATACTCAACCTGGGAAGGGGGCGGGCATGACAGTCGTACCGAGCAGCGACATCTGCGGCTCGTTCTGCTGCACGGCGGTCACATTCTTCAGTCTTGGCCTGCCACTCTTGAGAAAAAGACTTCGGGTGGGCAGGAACACAAGACCTGAGATGATGTCCGTATAGAACCTGGGCTGGGGAGCGTCCGGTGAAGTTCGGGGTGTTGCGTAACTCCAACAAACCTCGATCGAAGTCCTCGCAGTCGATATTTCCTGAGGGTGACACCTTAAGGATCAGGTGTTTCACAGTCTTGACTGCGGCTTCAGCGTGTCCATTCGCCTGGGGGTAGTGGGGCGAGGTCACGACATGACGGACTCCCCAACGGTCCATGAAGTCCCGGAACTCGTGGCTGGTGAACTGGGGTCCTCCATCAGTCCTGAGGCGGAGGGGAACACCAACTTCTCTGAAGTAATGCCTGAAGCTCCGGATGGTAGCAGTAGCCGTTGTATCACTACCACAGGGGACGACAACAGGCCATCCAGACAGTCGGTCGGCAATGACGAGGAAGGACTTAACTGCAAAGAAATCGGCCGACACAGACTCGAAGGGTCTTGAAGGGTTATCGTCGCACATTAAAGGTTCCTGTTGCTGGCTAGGTTGCAGAATCTGGCACGGTTCACAGGCACGGACGGTACTTGCAATGTCCGCGTTGATTCCGGGCCAAAATACAGTCTGCTTCGCCCGTCGCTTGGTGGCCTCCACTCCTCGATGGCTGTCGTGAAGGCGGGCCAAGGTACGGCGGCGTAGGGCAGCAGGAATAACTACTCGTGGACCATACAAGACGAGGTCTCCATCACAATAGAGGTCCTCGCGTATTTTCCAGTACGGGAGTAGCGATTCATGAAGGTCGTATCGATTCGATGGAAATCCCTGAGACACACAGTCGACGAGCCGGATGTAGGAAGGGTCGGCCCGGGCTGCGGTGCGGAGATCTTCAAGAGTCTTGTCTGCATCCGGTGCTGTAGACTCTTCTGATGTGAAGACGGCCTTCAATGAAATAGGTTTAGGGAATTCCTTGGAAATAATGGCCAACTCCTGACAATGGCCATATGATAAGAGCGGAGTCGGGATACCATTATGAACATCAATCCGGGCTGAGCAAGACTGCTTACCAAAGGTAAGGGTAGCCCAGAAAGATCCCAACGCTGGAGCCATCTTGGAACCATCAGCCGTCAGTTTCGTTGTCTGAGGAGGGGGCTGTAGGTTGCTCCGGGGTATTCCCAAACTTGCTAAATGTTGTGGACCAATTACTGAGACGTCAGCACCGGTGTCAGGTAACATCTGAAGACTGGATGACGAGTTACCGTAAGAAATGACGACATTGATGTGCTGGGGCGTCGTGTCTGTGGAACTACGTACACGACGGCAGGAACGACTGGACACAGCGTCTTGATGCTTGCCAGAAGGAGGGGGCGCGCCAGCACTACCTGAGGATGACTTCTTGGATCCTAGGTGGTGTCCTTTATGTGTCTTCTTACGACAACATTTGTCATAATGGCCCACACGACCACAAAGTCTACACTGAACTTTGCTAGCAGGGCACTTGACTGTGTAAGCCCAGTGACCCTGGCGGTCGCAACTTCTGCACACGCTTTGAGCAGCTGGGCACTGGGAGGCATTATGCTGTCTCGCACAGCTGTTACACAAAGCTGCTGCTGAAGGTGTGGCTGGAGGGTGAGGGGTGGGGTTACCTTGCTGCTTCTTACCCTTTCTGTAGGAAGACACTGCCCTCACCTGGTCAGGCTGTGAGCGTAAAGCTGAAGTCGCACACCTGGCGGCCTCGTACGCTCGACATTTCGTAACAACATCTTGAAGGGAGGAAGTGGGGTCGAGGGAAATGAGACGCTGAACTAGCTCTTCATCTCGGACACCCGTTAAGATAATTGTCTTAAGTTGTGTTTCTTCACAGACTTGAGAATGTCCGGGACAAACATCAACTTCCTCTGAACACCTTTTGAGCCTTACAAAAAACGCGTCAAAAGATTCTCCATCAAGCTGTTTACATTGGAGGAGTTGTCTTCTCCTGAGTGCTTCGTTGCGCTGTCCCTTGACGTGTTCCTGCAACTTGTCGAGCACGGCCTCTACCGTCAGAGTTGTCGTAGGAGGCACTTGAAGTGTGTGCTCGAGAGTACGTTGTGTCTCTAAGGACAAGCACATACGAAGCTGGATCATTTGTTTCGGCTGTGATAAACTGGACAAGTCAACCATTGTTGCGTAGTCTTGCCAACGTCGACGCCATTCCCGAAACATCTGATAAGAAGCGTCAGACATCAGAGAGGGAGGCGTCTGTACTGCAGCCTTTTGAGGTGTTGTTCCGACTCTGGGAAATGAGGTACCAGTACCTCTAGTCGCATCAACATCAGTTGTAGCAGACGAATCTTGTACGGTAGAACGTTGTGGGGAGGCTAACAGAGAAATCAAAGCTTCAAATCTGGCTTGATCCTCCTGTCTTCTAAGGTCATCCTCACGTCTACGTATCTCTTCGAGTTCTCTGCGTGTTTGTTCCTCTTTGTGGCGTCGTCTTTCAGACTCTCTGTACCTAATTTCTTCCTCTACTCTCCTTGCCATATCGTCCTGGCGTCGAGAAGTTTCCATCCACTTTATCAGTTGAAGGAGATCTGTGGACGCATGTATCGCAGGAGAGCTGGCTCGCGACGAGCGAGGAGATTCTGTGGGTGATTCGGCGTTGTCACTGTGGGGAGTGTGGGTGGGTGGGGAGAGATCTCCCACACTAAAACTCGTAGCCCCATCGTCCAGGGTATCGTTATGATCCCTGTGAGACATGCCGACTGCTTCTATACTCTATCTGTGCAAAAGATCGGGTCAGCCCCTCGTAATCTATGCACAGAATTACAGAAGTTTACAGTAAGTCACAAGAAATCTTGTATAAGGTGAATGCATGTGTGTGTTTGTGTGTCTGGCGGGAGGGGAGAGACTTGGCGCGCTGCCAGACGTAGGAGCGGGTGGGCAGCGTCGCGCTAGCTCCTCAGTCGCCCTTAGACCAGAGACGGGAGAGCACGTACCGTCGGGTCGCTCCCTTAGTCAGCTGACCGCAACTTGCACAGACAATTATGACTAAAATACACAGCACAACACTTCACAAAACACTTCACTTCACAGCACTGTACACAGCATAGCACTTCACAACACTGTAAGTCTAGAGGCTTGTAGTAGTCTTGCTGTCGGCTGAAGTGGAAGAGACGCCATAAACAGAGTCCGGGGAAGGCTTGGTCCACTGTATCTCACTGAGAAATAATCACTGCGCCATCTAGCGTATTGCCAGATACCCAAAGAATGTTCTATACTACTGAGGGTATATACAAACACTTGTTGTCTTTAAAAGTAGGTTCTATTCTCGTACGGGAGATATATTACAGAGGACACAGGAAGCCTGTGGGCACACCACCAGGACTCAGTCTTAACTACCTCTACATCTATCTATGTATTACTACGCGCTGGCCTATACAGATGCCAGCATTCACAAGCTGAATACATAAAGTATAAATGTGATAATTTATATACATAATATGGTGCACAATAAATGGAATATTACATAGAATTAATACATGTTCTGTAATACTTTACTATACATAATTAATAATAGTAATATAACAATATACAGCTGAAGGCACTACTTTGTGTCCATATATATCATACACATATACTCATACACAAAACACACACATACAAACACATACATATGTAAAACACACGTACTTGCTCGTTCAAGTGACATTTATGCTTCGGATATTCCGGCAGAAATTTTTAGCAATCTGCAAATGTTTCATTGATTACTTCAGCCATACGCGTGCGGCCTCCACCCTAGTTATATGTTGGGGAGGCGCGAGGGAGAGAGGAAAGGGAATGAAGAGGAGGGTTTTACACACACACACACACACACACACACACACACACACACACACACACGAAAAAAAGAAAAGAGCAAAATGAGAGCGATATATTAGGAGAACGAAAAGGAAAGTCCAAATAAATGAGAAGAATTAGTGGGAGGTAAGACATATATTGCCTTCATCTTCAAGTTCCATCAATCCATTGTTTGGTAAACGCCTACCCCAGATGCTTCCACGACCTTCTGTAATAAAACTTTCTTTTCCATTCAGTACCTCCAAAACTTTCTAATCTCTTCTCTCCATGTGCTGTACGAGCCAAACTTTTTTCCCCGTATTTCCTGTCAAGGAATCCAGTACAAGATCTCATTAATATACTGTTGGTTCGTTGTTCATCTGGCACCTCCATGTCCTGCCTACTGACATTTCATTTCCTTTGCCCTTACAATAACAAATCGTACTTTGGTTGGTGATCTCTCTCATTCTTTTTTTTCTGTGTATATAAACTGTACGTGTTAAGTCAGGCACATATCGTTTCATGCCTCTTTAAGTAGCCTGGAGTTTTTGTTTCATATTTGCTTTTCATTATCATGTCTCGGAACAATATGTCAGCATTAGTAGTGTGGACGGGTTACCCATTTTATATTTCAGGCAAAGTTGCACGATAACTAGGTACACTCGGCAAACGAAAGTACCGCACGGATTATGTGCGAAACACTGTGACACCATGGACGAGGGATAATGTGTGTTGGACCTGTATTATGGTGGTAGACCTGCTGTCCTTGCCTGAGGGTGTCCTCACATATCTGTTGCTGTATCATAGGTAGGTGGAAACCTTTGTCATACAGGCACGCATACCAACCCTCCCAACACATCAGGTGATGTATGGATCATGACACAAGTCACCAGACCCCCCCCCTGCGCGATACTTCTTTTTTTTACTGTGTGTACATATACGATGCTTATTAAAATATAACTTATTGTTAAGGCTGTCAGTCGTTGCCGACGACGACTCGGCTTCATTATGAAATCGATAATGATAATGAGTGGTGAACTAGGGATGTTGTCGACGGTGCCACTGGATGAGGCTGTGGTGACCAGCACACATTGGGCAGGACAGCTCTGGGTTGGGTGGAAGGTCTCTGGGAGTGTGATTGTGTCTCCTTTCCCTACATGTACATCTGGCTCTATTACGCTCGTTCTCGGGATGTTTGACGCCTTGGGTATAGGTGGAGCGCCATAGACTACGGTCGGATGCAATAGTTTCAAGATCCTTTGGAGGAATGTTACATTTTATGAGCGTCATTCTGAGCTGGTCTTTGTACCTTTTGCATTGTCCTCCAGGGTTGCGTCGTGCCTCTGGCAGTTGCACGTAGAGGATCTGGCGGGGGGAGTCGTCTGGCATGTGGATGACATGTCCCGTCCATTGCAACTGTCGCTTCACCAGAAATGCCTCTTAAGCTGACAGATTTGGAGCGCTCATGCCATATAATTTATAGTTTCCCAAAGACACACTAACCCATCTGGACTTTTCTCTTGATAATACTTAAGAAATGTTCTTATGTGGGCCGCAACTGCCCTAAAGATCCAAGGGCCATGGCGGAAATTCAGAGTTATTGTATCTCTGGAATCAATGCTTCCAGGACAACTTGCAAATGGTCTATCGTACTCTAACTCCTTTTATACCCGAACTCTTTTTGTTCTCTTAAAAATGGGAGTCTATTGAGGACCATTTGAAAAAGTAAAGAAATAAAAATAAATAATATTACTGGTAGAAGATTAATTGGTATCATTGTTAAAGCTTTTGCTTTTTACATATTTTCAAAAACATATTAACAAAGGCTTTGTTCCTCTCTTTTTTCTCAGTACTTTGTTGGAGATATTTTGTAAAGGTTTGCTGGAGCCTTTACTGATTCTTATGTGATACTGACTGATTCTTCTTCCTCCTCCTCTATACTGACTGATTCTTCTTCCTCCTCTATACTGACTGATTCTTCTTCCTCCTCCTCTATACTGACTGATTCTTCTTCCTCCTCCTCTATACTGACTGATTCTTCTTCCTCCTCCTCTATACTGACTGATTCTTCTTCCTCCTCCTCTATACTGACTGATTCTTCTTCCTCCTCCTCTATACTGACTGATTCTTCTTCCTCCTCCTCTATACTGACTGATTCTTCTTCCTCCTCCTCTATACCGACTAATTTTTCTTCCTCCTCTATATTCCACCACCACCACCACAACAACAACCACCACCACCACCACCACCACAACAACCACAACCACCACAACAACCACAACCACCACCACAACAACAACCACCACCACAACAACAACAAAAAAGAGAAACAACTGACTGATGAGCAATACGACACTTCCTCTCAGTGACCTCCCAACCACAACTTCCTCAATTCAAATCCCTCCGTCTACACTTCCTCCCTCCCTTCCACGCTCACTTCCGATGTACCCACCTTTGCTAGCCACCCTATCTCCCTCGCCAACACTTCCCTCCCTTCCCCCTCCATCAGTTCCCTTTCCCATCTCCCCTCCCCCCACCAGACCCCCATTCCTGTCGATAAATCTACACTCCATACTGTATTATTAAACAGATTTCGTGAATTAGATCCCATGCAACATTTGAATATACAGGGTATATATTTTTTCAACCTCGCTAAAATTGGAGGTTTGTATCGTCAATGGACAGCATTTGTTAATAACCAACCAAATGTTACTGGGTTAACCTGAGCTTGGAGGGAAAATAATGTCACTTAGTCTGTATGTGATGATTTTTTTTTCCTCGATAAGTTGTTCTAAGGTTAATATTTGGTGATGATAATAAATGTTTGCGTAAATTGGCGGTGGTTTAGGTTTTTGTTTTCTGTTGTCTTTTTTTTTATTCTTTATCATGTAAGTTATTATTTTTCATCTTTTATTTTTGGTGAATTCAGTGTGAAATTTTATATAAATATTAATTTTTTTTATGTAAATTACCATTTGATATGTTCAGTAATTTATATAAATTCTTATGATATTCGTTATATAAATTAAGTGATTTTATAGTTAATTTTGTGTAGAATGTTATTTTGTATGTTGGTTATTCTATATAAACTGCCATTTGTATAATTTAGTATGTGGGGTTTATTTCAGTGAGCCGCTGCAGCTTGTTCATAATCATTTCATTTGTACCAAAACAACATTATAGGACCGGTGATGTCCCCAGGGCAACATTATCACAGTACCAAAATTAAGTGATAAACCTGGTTCAAAATACTCTATAGTATAAGAAACACACACAGGTAAACAGAACACGTAACCTTATTAATCACCCAGGTGTATCGAGGAAGTTATACTGTAGTGCAGAAACTTGTTAATTGTATGGAAGGTTTTTGTTTTTCTATTTGCTGATCAAGGACTTGTATTGGTATTACACAGTTAAATTTGGTAAAGAGCATTTAACCGTATACGCTCATAATGATTAGTCACATTGGTTCTCAAATACACACTCTCTCTCTCTCTTGTACGTACGTGTGTCTGTGTATGCATGATTACCTTTAAAAAATGATGTCCTTCCACAAACGATAATAAATGACTCCCGTATATGACCCTTTGAACAAGACACGCTGCTGTGTAACTTCTTAATAATAACCCGCTCCACACTTTATATTCACCCCCCCTCCTCTCCTCATCTGTTTTCCTAACCCTCATCTTGTCCAAAGTTGGGTTTCCTAAGGACACATTTTCGTACATTTTAACTCATCCCATGGAGGACGGAACACCTCCCAGGTTCGCCACGTCTCTCTCTGCCAGCCCCTAGATCTGTACCGGGCGTCTCACGGGCGACTGGACTTAAGCATGCCCATAGTGATGGAGTGATAGCTGCTGTTTGGTCGGTGTTTGTCAGGTATTGGTTGTATATGTGATGAATAATAGCTGTGGTTATTATTATTATACTTTCTTTTTAGTTGTGGGAGGGATAAGTGTGTTAGGTCGCTTGATTTTGGTCTCAACTTTGTCAGTGACGTTACGTGGACTCGGGGGGAGGGGGGTCGCTTGCTTAATTATACACTACCTGCAAGCACCCAAAAATGTAGCTTATTACAACGCTAAGTGCTCGTTAACTTAATGCTGGAGCTGAAAGAGAAATACGACATTAATATTGAAGGTGTTAAAGATTAGGACGATAATTTGCTTTGGGGTGGAATTGGGGAGTGAAGTCGATATTAATAATAATTATAATGATAAAAAATGCGCTACTATGACTACTACTACTACTACTAATAATAATAATAATCATCATCATCTCTGGGTATAGTAATGGTAATAATAGTGTGTAATTAATCACAAGAATTAGTTACATATAGCGATGAGTTCGTTTGTAATTATATAGACCCTTTAACACACAAACAAATGGTAGTTGAAATTGTGTGCACAAAGAGGAGGTCCGTGCCTGAGTACACCACACTACCACGGCACTGTACGTGCTGACAGATCACAACTGATATTTACATTTAAATGAACTTTGCATAAAAATACTGAATGGGAACCTGACATGCACGTCCAGCCATTGTTGTTGTGACGTGATTTATGTGGATTATTTTTCAATGTTGTTAAAGCGTTTATTTATCTACAGTGTGCGGGGGGGGGGGGAGGGGGTCACTCCTTGTATGTTTGTTTGGAATTAAATTATCATAAGACGGATTTCAACGGCTAACATCAAAGTTAGATTATAGGTTAGATTATATATTCGTCGATATTTAATATAATTTTGAAGAAGGTTGCAATAAAGTGAACTGGATAGATGTAATAAAACTTGGTAGGTGGGTGTAATGCTGCTGAATTAAGAAGTGATAAAGGCTATGTGAGTATATATGAAAGGCTCTAGGTCACGGCTCTAGGTCACGGGACTAGGTTTACGGTTTTAGTTCACGGCTCTAGGTCACGGCTCTAGGTCACGGGACTAGGTTTCCGGTTCTAGTTCACGGCTCTAGGTCACGGGGCTAGGTTTACGGTTCTAGTTCACGGCTCTAGGTCACGGCTCTAGGTCACGGTTCTAGTTCACGGGACTAGGTTCACGGCTCTAGGTCACAGCTGTAGGTCCTGGCTCAAGGTCACGGTTCTAGGTTACGGGACTAGGTCACGGCACGGCTCTAGGTCACGGCTAAAGGTCACGGCTCTGTCACGGTTCTAGGTCACGGCTCTTAAATAACAGCTATAGGACACGATGCAAAGTCACGGCTCTAGGTCACGGGACTAGGTTTACGGTTCTAGTTCACGGCTCTAGGTCACGGCTCTAGGTCACGGCTCTAGGTCACGGCTAAAGGTCACGGCTCTCTCACGGTTCTAGGTCACGATGCAAAGTCACGGCTCTAGGTCATGGCTGTCACGACTCAGGGTCACGGCTGTCACGGATATATGTCACGGATCTTGGTCACGGCTCTAGGACACAGCCCTAGGTCACGGTTCAAGGTCACGGCTCTAGGTCACGGGTTTAGGTCACGGATCTAGGTCACAGTTCAAGGTCACGACTCTGTCACAGTTCAAGGTCAAAGTTCTAGATCAAAACTCTACGTCACGGCTCTAGGTCACGGCTCTAGGTCACGGTTCAAGGTCACGGTTCAAGGCAAGGTTCTAGGTCACGGCTCTAGGTCACGGATCTAGGTCACAGCTCCAGGTCACGACTCTGTCACGGTTCAAGGTCAAAGTTCTAGATCAAAACTCTAGGTCACTGCTCTAGGTCACGGCTCAAGGTCACGGTTCAAGGCAAGGCTCTAGGTCACGGCTCTTGGTCACGGCTCTAGGTCACGGCTCTAGGTCAAAGACTTTCGACGAAATACCTCATTATCGGGTGGACAGTTTAATTTAACTTTGCCAAAAAATTGGATAATGTCTCCTCATAACCCCACCCTTCCTCTCCTTTACCTTACCTTCCCCCTCTCTCCCTCTCCCCCTCTCTCTTCCCTCTTTCCCTCTCCCTTCCCTCTCTCCCTCCTCTCTTTCCTTTTCCATTTCTCCTTCTCCCTCCCCCTCCCTTTATTCCCTCTCCCTTCTCTCCCACCCCTTCCTCTCCCCTTACTCTCTCCTTCTCCCTCTTCTCCCTTCCCCTCTGCCATCCCCCTATCCATCCCCTTTCTCCTTCTCCCTCTTCTCCCTTCCCTCTGCCATCCCCCTATCCATCCCCTTTCTCCTTCTCCCTCCTCTCCCTGCCCCTCCCTTTCTCCCTCCCTTCTTTCCCACCCCTTTCCCCTACCCTCTATCCCATCCACTTTCTCCTTTTCCCTCTTCCTTCCCTTTCCCTCCACTCTGTTCTTCTCCACTGGCCTCCTTCTTCTTTCAATACTCCAATAAATTATTATTATTATTATTATTATTATTATTATTATTATTATTATTATTATTATTATTATTATTATTATTATTATTTCTGCTTCAGTAAAGAGATGTAGGAAAGAGGTAATTTTGTCTGTTAAAAAAAAATAAAAATAAAAAATTCCAAAGGAAACTCAGATCTTTTGGTTTGATATGCAACACACACTAAAAATTATTGTTTTTTCTCATGTACTGTAGTGTATATTGTTATGGTGATTCCAAAACTTTGATCCCTTTTTTTGGAGAAATTCATAGAACAAAAATTATAAGCCCTTTAAAATTTTAATGATCTATATAAAAATGTTAACCTAACCTACCTAACTTAACCTAACTGGAAACTGACTTAACTATCATAAAATAAAGTGAGTGTTAGCAAATTTGTAACTATGGGTGAGTGTATGGGTGAGTTTTTGTGTGAGTATTAGTGAGTTTGTAACTATGGGTGAGTGTATGGGTGAGCTTTTGTGTGAGTATTAGTGAGTTTGTAACTATGGGTGAGTGTATGGGTGAGTGTTAGTGAGTTTATAACTATGGGTGAGTGTATGGGTGAGTGTTAGTGCGTTTGTAACTATGGGTGAGTGTATGTGTGAGTGTATGGGTGAGTGTTAGCAAATTTGTAACTATGGGTGAGTGTATGGGTGAGTTTTTGTGTGAGTATTAGTGAGTTTGTAACTATGGGTGAGTGTAGAGGTGAGTTTTTGTGTGAGTATTAGTGAGTTTGTAACTATGGGTGAGTGTATGGGTGAGTGTTAGTGAGTTTGTAACTATGGGTGAGTGTATGGGTGAGTGTTAGTGCGTTTGTAACTATGGGTGAGTG
>NW_024756017.1:0-13837 GCF_018991925.1 Homarus americanus
TATATCTATGTTCTCTTTACTAACAATGGCCTTGAGCTGGTCCATTTTGTTACACAGGCTTCTACTATTAGTATAATAAACACTCAATATATTTCTTCCGTTTCTATCTGTTTTACATTTATTACTTTGATGTTTGTTATTATGACTAACTATATTTTCAGCATTATCTACTTCTGTTTCACTACTTCCCAGGACCTCCTTGTTTCTTGACTCCCATTTTCCCCGACCCCGCTCTACTGGCGAAACCCCCCCTTCGGAGTGACAATTTCACGCTCCAGGGATGCAGACAACGTCTTTACCCCCTCACGAGACAAGTGTACTCCGTCGCGACAGTACAGGTAGTCGTTGCCATAAAATCGTTGCCAGTCATCAATGAATGCCCAACCATTGTTTGCACAATGCTTCTCCAGTCGGCAATTAATAGCAATTGCCCTGGACAGCCATTCACGACCAACCCCTCTTCTAGGCAAGACACCACATACTATCGGGATCCCTCCCCTATCTCTAATCTTCCCCAGCGCCTCCCTATACCTCTTGAAAAGTTCCTCACTCCTAACCTTACCTATGTCGTTTCCTCCCACACTAAGACACACTACTGGATTGGTACCCTCCCCTGACAAAACTCTGTCTAACCTCTCGGCTACATGCCCTATCCCAGCCCCAGGAAAACATACCCTAGTCCTACGTTTCCTATCTCTCGCACAAAAAGCCCTATCCATAAACCTCACCTGGCTGTCACCAACTACCACGACCTTACCTGTGGGCAGGGTTTGTACAACTGCCCTTTCCTCTCCTTGATTCATACCGTCCTGCCTCTTCTCTTCCTCTCCAGCTTCCTGCAGCACCTGGTAAGGGTTACTGCACTCCACACCCTGGTCAGCTTTCCTAAGCCTGACCCTAGTCCCCTTGGAGACAACCACTCTCCACGCCTGCTCCTCCTTCGCAGGTGTCCTGCTAGGCAGGACACCTACCTGAAGGAGTTCCGTCCTGAGGGCTTCATTTTCCCCCTTTAGAGTGTCAACCTCACTCCTCAACTGCCCCAGCTGCCTTAACAGCGTGGCAAGGAGGTCGTCCTTCCCCACACTCCCCTCCTCTTCCCCCACGGCACAACGATCCAAAGCGGCCATTTTCCTTGGTCTCTAGCGGGAGCACTATCAGCACGACCTTTCCAAGCTGGGTCAGAGGTCAGCTGAGCTGGGTCAGAGATCCAATCATCATCCTCGTTGGGGTAATTATCGATCTATTATCTATCTATTTATCTGTCTATCTATCTATCAATCTTTGTTTCTACCACACACACACACACACACACACACACACACACACACACACACACACACACACACACACACACACACACTTTCCCCCCAAAAAAAAATTATTATGTACATTGGATCATTTTACCGAGTCAACAAAAGGTCTGCTTCGCCTGTCTGTCTGTCTGTCTGTCTGTCTCTGTCAACACAAGGTCTGGTGCGTCTGTCTGTCTGTCTGTCTGTCAACACAAGTTCTGGCCCACATCTCCACTACACTGTCAATGTTGGCTCACGTTAGCTACCTGATCACGTATTGAGTCTCTCTCTCTCTCTCTCTCTCTCTCTCTCTCTCTCTCTCTGTGAGTATGTATCTATGAATCTGTCTGTCTGTTTATATGTATGTCTGTCTATTTCTATCACTCTCTCTGTCAATATACATATCTGTCTACTTCTCTCTCTCTGTTTGTCTGTCTGTCTGTCTGTCTGTCTGTCTGTCTCTCTCTGTCTCTCTCAGATTTGTGGCTATTCGTCACTATTTCGTCACATATCGTCACGTTTCGTCACTTATTGTCAGTATCTCGTCACTTTTCGTCACCTATCGTCACTGTTTCGTCACATATCGTCACGTTTCGTCACTTATTGTCAGTATCTCGTCACTTTTCGTCACCTATCGTCACTGTTTCGTCACATATCGTCACGTTTCGTCACTTTTCGTTATTTCGTCACTTATCGTCATTATTTCGTCAGTTATCGTAACTAATAGTGTAGTAACAACTTCAGGATAATTTTGATCATCACTACATATAACACCATCCATCATCACTACATAAAACACCATCCATCATCACTACATATAACACCATCCATCATCACTACATATAACACCATCCATCATCAGTACATATAAAACCATCCATCATCACTACATATAACATCATCCATCATCAGTACATATAACACCATCCATCATCACTACATATAACACCATCCATCATCACTACATATAACACCATCCATCACCACTACATATAACACCATCCATCATCACTACATATAACACCATCCATCATCACTACATATAACACCAATCATCATCACTACATAAAACACCATCCATCATCACTACATATAACACCATCCATCATCACTACATATAACACCAAGCATCATCACTACATACACCAATCATCATCACTACATATAACACCATCCATCATCACTACATATAACACCATCCATCATCACTACATATAACACCATCCATCATCACTACATATAACACCATCCATCATCACTACATATAACACCAATCCTCATCACTACATATAACACCATCCATCATCACCACATATAACACCACCCATCATCACTACATATAACACCATCCATCATCACTACATATAACACCATCCATCACCACTACATATAACACCACCCATCATCTCTCCATATAACACCACCCATCATCACTACATATAACACCATCCATCATCACTACATATAACACCATCCATCATCACTACATATAACACCATCCATCATCACTACACATAACACCAACCCTCATCACTACATATAACACCATCCATCATCACTACATATAACACCACCCATCATCACTACATATAACACCATCCATCATCACTACATATAACACCATCCATCATCACTACATATAACACCATCCATCATCACTACATATAACACCAATCCTCATCACTACATATAACACCACCCATCATCACGACATATAACACCAATCATCATCACTACATACACCAATCATCATCACTACATATATCACCAATCATCATCACTACATATAACACCACCCATCATCACTACATATAACACCACCCATCATCACTACATATAACACCATCCATCATCACTACATATAACACCATCCATCATCACTACATATAACACCACCCATCATCACTACATATAACACCATCCATCATCACTACACATAACACCATCCATCATCACTACATATAACACCAATCATCATCACTACATATAACACCATCCATCATCAATAATATAATACAAATCATCATCACTACACATAACACCATTCATCATCACTACATACACCAATCATCATCACTACATACACCAATCATCATCACTACATACACCAATCATCATCACTACATATAACACCATCCATCATCACTACATATAACAACAATCATCATCACTACATATAACACCAATCATCATCACTACATATAACACCAATCATCATCACTACATACACCAATCATCATCACTACATACACCAATCATCATCACTACATATAACACCATCCATCATCACTACATATAACACCAATCATCATCACTACATACACCAATCATCATCACTACATATAACACCAATCATCATCACTACATACACCAATCATCATCACTACCTACACCAATCATCATCACTACATACACCAATCATCATCACTACATATAACACCAATCATCATCACTACATATAACACCAATCATCATCACTACATATAACACCATCCATCATCACTACATACACCAATCATCATGACTACATACACCAATCATCATCACTACATACACCAATCATCATCACTACATACACCAATCAACATCACTACATATAACACCATCCATCATCACTACATATAACACCCTCCATCATCACTACATATAACACCATCCATCATCACTACATATAACACCAATCATCATCACTACATACACAAATCATCATCACTACATATAACACCAATCATAATCACTACATATAACACCAATCATCATCACTACATATAACACCAATCATCATCACTACATATAACACCATCCATCATCACTACATATAATACCAATCATCATCACTACATATAACACCAATCATCATCACTACATATTACACCAATCATCATCACTACATATAACACCACCCATCATCACTACATACACCAATCATCATCACTACATATAACACCATCCATCATCAATAATATAACACAAATCATCATCACTACATATAACACCATTCATCATCACTACATACACCAATCATCATCACTACATACACCAATCATCATCACTACATACACCAATCATCATCACTACATATAACACCATCCATCATCACTACATATAACAACAATCATCATCACTACATATAACACCAATCATCATCACTACATACACCAATCATCATCACTACATACACCAATCATCATCACTACATACACCAATCATCATCACTACATATAACACCATCCATCATCACTACATATAACACCAATCATCATCTTTTCATACACCAATCATCATCACTACATATAACACCAATCATCATCACTACATACCAATCATCATGCTTTACATACCAATCATCATCTTTCACATACACAAATATTATGCTACATATAACACCACCCATCATCACTACATATAACACCATCCATCATCACTACATATAACACCATCCATCATCACTTCATATAACACCAATCATCATCACTACATATAACACCATCCATCATCACTACATATAACACCAAGCATCATCACTACATATAACACCAATCATCATCACTACATATAACACCATCCATCATCACTACATATAACACCAATCATCATCACTACATATAACACCAATCATCCTCACTACATATAACACCATCCATCATCACTACATATAACACCATCCATCATCACTACATATAACTCCAATCATCATCACTACATATAACACCATCCACCATCACTACATATAACACCATCCATCATCACTACATATAACACCATCCATCATCACTACATATAACACCATCCATCATCACTACAGATAACACCATCCATCATCACTACATATAACACCAATCATCATCACTACATATAACACCATCCATCATCACTACATATAACACCAATCATCATCACTACATACACCAATCATCATCACTACATATAACACCAATCATAATCACTACATATAACACCAATCATCATCACTACATATAACACCAATCATCATCACTACATATAACACCATCCATCATCACTACATATAACACCACCCATCATCACTACATATAACACCAATCATCATCACTACATATAACACCAATCATCATCACTACATATAACACCATCCATCATCACTACATATAACACCATCCATCATCACTACATATAACACCAATCATCATCACTACATATAACACCATCCATCATCACTACATATAACACCAATCATCATCACTACATATAACACCAATCATCATTACTACATATAACACCATCCATCATCACTACATATAACACCAATCATCATCACTACATATAACACCAATCATCATCACTACATATAACACCATCCATCATCACTACATATAACACCATCCATCATCACTACATATATCACCAATCATCATCACTACATATAACACCATCCATCATCACTACATATAACACCATCCATCATCACTACATATAACACCATCCATCATCACTACATATAACACCAATCATCATCACTACATATAACACCAATCATCATCACTACATATAACACCAATCATCATCACTACATACACCAATCATCATCACTACATACACCATCCATCATCACTACATATAACACCATCCATCATCACTACATATAACACCATCCATCATCACTACATATAACACCAATCATCATCACTACATATAACACCAATCATCATCACTACATATAACACCATCCATCATCACTACATATAATACCAATCATCATCACTACATATAACACCAATCATCATCACTACATATAACACCAATCATCATCACTACATATAACACCAAACATCATCACTACATATAACACCACCCATCATCACTATATATAACACCATCCATCATCACTACATATAACACCATCCATCATCACTACATATAACACCAATCATCATCACTACATATTACACCATCCATCATCACTACATATAACACCAATCATCATCACTACATATAACACCAATCATCATCACTACATATAACACCATCCATCATCACTACATATAACACCATCCATCATCACTACATATAACACCAATCATCATCACTACATATAACATCATCCATCATCACTACATATAACACCACCCATCATCACTACATATAACACCATCCATCATCACTACATATAACACCATCCATCATCACTTCATATAACACCAATCATCATCACTACATATAACACCATCCATCATCACTTTGTATAACTTTAATCATCATCTTCCTTATAACACCATCCATCATCACTACATATAACACCAGTCATCATCACTACATATAACACCAATCATCATCTTCCACATACCAACATCCATCATCACTACATACTAACATAATCATCATCTTTCTACATATAACAGCAATCATCCTCTACATATAACACCATCCATCATCACTACATATAACACCAATCATCATCACTACATATAACACCATCCATCATCACTACATATAACACCACCCATCATCACTACATATAACACCATCCATCATCACTACATATAACACCATCCATCATCACTACATATAACACCAATCATCATCACTACATATAACACCATCCATCATCACTACATATAACACCATTCATCATCACTACATATAACACCAATCATCATCACTACATATAACACCATCCATCATCACTACATATAACACCAATCATCATCACTACATATAACACCATCCATCATCACTACATATAACACCATCCACCATCACTACATATAACACCATCCACCATCACTACATATAACACCAATCATCATCACTACATACACCATCCATCATCACTACATATAACACCATCCATCATCACCACAGACATACTTCTTTGTTTTATATAGATTAGATGGGTCAAATTTACTTCTCTGACTCCCATAAGTATTTAGATTTTTAGACTCAAGATGAGTTATTAAATGCTGTTAAAAAAGGAAAATCTACAGCACCAGGTGAAGCCTGTGTGACTTAGGAAATTTGGAACTGCTTAGTTAGTAGGGAAAATAGGCCATTATTAGATTTATTCAACATGAGCTATACAGAGGGTAGATTACCAACAGAATGGAAGAAAGTGATAGTTATCCCTGTCCCTAAGGCAACTGGTGGATACAGGCCAGTGTCTTTAACATTTTGTTTTTGCAAGATGATGGAGAGAATATTATTACATGGGCTTGTATATATAGTGGGGGAAAATCTATCTTGTAATTTATTTGGTTTTTTGGAAGGGAAATGTACTTCAGACTGTGTTATAAAATGTTTATCAAATGATGCAGACAGATGTAGAGTTTTTGTGGATTTACAAGGAGCATTTGATAAAGCTCACAGTGAAGTAGTTATGAATGAACTGGCTGCTCTAGGGGTATCAGGGGAGTTGTTACACTGGATAGGTGACTACTTGCATGGAAGGAGAGCCTGTGTATGGTATCAGGGATGTTTGTCTGAGGAAAGAGCACTTGAACTAGGGGGAGTATTGAGCCTAATGTTATTTAATGTGTTAATGAACAAGATAGCCTGACACAAATATCCCACAGGAGTTGTAACCATCATTTATGCAGATGACATCATATTTCAAGGAAACTCTGTCAAAAATTTGCAGATTGCATTAAATAATTTTAGTGTTCTTTCTCAAAAGATGGGCTTAGTTATCAATGAAGAAAAAACCAAGTGTGAATGTAAAGGAAGAGGAACTGAATCCGTTTTTCTAAATGGAAATTTTTTTGAGAAATTGTCAATGTATAAATATTTAGGAATATATATTGGCTTTACTAGTGAAAGTAAAGAGGCAGAAATACATCATGTCCTCACTCAATGTAGAGCAAGATTACAGCCCTTGAAGGCTCTAGCATGTTGTGGTAAAGGTGCTGGGGTACCCATACTGAGAATGATGTATATTTCTACCATCAGATCACTTATAGACTATGTCCTCTCTTGTACTGCTGAAGGAAGGCTACAGGAGCTTGAGATCATGCAAAATGAAGCAATGAGAATAATTTTAGGGTGTCAAAAGGATGCAATGATTGAGATAATGAAAATGGAACTATGGTTACAGAGCATTTCACAGAGGGTCAATGAAATTAATACAGTTGCAGCAGTTCGATTAATGAGAGGGAACAGTGGGGGTAAATTTGTACAAGATATAAATGATGGTTTAAAAGGTAAACGGACCTTCTGTAGGCAAGGCAAGGGAGGATGCATGAATGGATTAGTAAATATTATTAAAAAATTTAATCTGGCAGACTGGTGTACAGCTGTTCAGAAGAGTTGTAAGAATCCACCCTGGGAAGAACGAGAAGTAGAGTTAGACATAGTGCCTCTCACAATGAAGAAATTATTACATGAACCAGGACAGTTAAGGGCTTTATATGGGAATAAGATTAGTAATTTGCCTAAAATAAACACATTGCATGTATATTGTGACGGTTCAGTTATGTCAAGTGGCAGGGCAGGGTGCGGGATCCTTATAAGACAGTACACAGAACAAGGGAATGATGACATCAAAATTGGACTTCGGTTGAGCAGTTTTATTTCATCAACACAAGCTGAGTTATATGCAATCTTAGTATGGTTGGAAAATGTTGTAAATGTGTATAAAGATGCATATTTTTTTGTTGATAGTAGGGCAGCTTTGGATTCTTTGAACAGTGGGAGTCCAGTCTTTGAACACATTATTGGTTCATGTAGAAAATTAGTAAATACAATAAGGAAAAATGGCCATAATGTTCAATTTGTATGGGTCCCTTCACATGTGGGGATTGGTCTTAATGAAGCAGTAAATATAATAGCAAAAAGAGCCACGGAAAAGGCCGAGATCGACATAATATGTACTAAAACCTTGAAACAATTAAGGAGCAAATTACGGAAAATACAATCAATAGAAGATAATTTCAAAAGGAATGAAATATACGAGAAAAGGGAAACAATGAAATATTACCATCATGTTCTCATGAACACAAAATTTACGTATGGGAAAGATGGGAGTAGGTGGAAAGATTCAGTGTATATGAGGTTAAGATTAGGATATAAATATTATTGGGAACTTGGAGCTGAGAGAAGTGAACAGGATAAAGAATGTAGAGTTTGTAGAACACCCAGATCCCATACCCTGCCACATTATATACTGGAATGCCCATTGCTTAATGTATATAGAAATGCCCATATAAATAATGTCCCCATGCAAATAGATTGGATGTATAAAAATAGGAAAATAGATGATATATTAAAGAAATATAGAAAATTTTCATCTAGAATATAACTATGTATGTATATAACTGATTATATGAAATATTAGGGATTTATGTGAGACCTGAGAGGGACATTCCTGGATTGGGGTGGGGATGACTTATGTCACTTCATCCCTTTGAGATGTACTAATGTTTTTTGTATCTCAATTAACGTATCAATCAATCTGTACCTAGACATGTAGACTAGATTTTTCTGATGGCTTGTGATGAGTTAGGAACGATTTAGACCTTCAATCCTATCATAAATAACTAGTTTTCTCAGTCACGTGATGTTTTAGCAACTTTAACCCTTATTTTGTAGAGTTTTGGTTCCAATTTATTTAAAAATATAATTAACATCGTGAATTTAAGCGTTTTCCTTACCCATTGATCTGCCATCTTATGAAAAAAAGTCCAAGGTTGTGCTGTTGAAGGTTTCAGTTAGGGGAATGTTGAAGTCAGGCGGACAAGGAATCGGATGCAATGTTTACCTGTCGTTTGAGTTTTGTTTCGACTGAACAGATGCTGCAGTGCTTCTCTCTCTCTCTCTCTCTCTCTCTCTCTCTCTCTCTCTCTCCTTTCCTCTCTCCTCTTTTTTTTTTTTTTTTTTAAATGTGGTGAACTTTGGGGCCACTAATTTTTTCTAACATTTCTCTGGAGATTTCCCGGAGGTGCTGTTAGTGATGGCCGTTGGTGGCATGTGCAGTTTTGTGACCTCTGGATGGTCCCCTGGGGCCTCCTTGATCAATTCCATCAGGACAAACCCGAAAGAATATGTATCTGAATTCTTGGTGGTCCTAAACCCACGGCAGACTTCAGGGGCCATCCAGGGGAAGTCCTCGTGTAGGCAATCAGCGCTGACTTTACAAGACTTACCGATCTCACAGGCCAGACCGAGGTCAATGAGGCTGACCTCTGGCCGGGATGAGGGCCCTTGGATCATTATGTTATCCTCCTTGATGTCATTGTGTGCTAGACCTTTCGTGTTCATCTCAAGGATTTTCTCACCAAGGAGGAGCCCCAGTTGTATAAGGTCATATTGGCAGATCAGGTTATCTTCAGAGAGAAGGTGGTTGAGTGTGAGCTTACCCCTGAAGGACTGGAGGATCGCTGGAGGTTTTGGACAGTACCCAAGTACCTTAGGAATCCCCCCAGCACCATCGAGGGCATACATCTTGGCAGCCTCATCCTTGAAGAATTTTTTGGCTGATGGTGACACTGCCTTTTTCAAAACAGCTACATCATTTCCCCACTTGACAAGGTAAGCAATTGCGTGCGCTCCCTCCCCAAGAATTTCCGCTCCGTCTTGTAGGAGGTCAGTCACGTCCTCAGGGAGAAGCTCATACACCCAATCTTGGAAGTTTTCTGTTTTTCGGCAAGCCATTTTTAATTATCTGTATCGACTCAGCCTTCTCCAGGACATTAAATTATTATTTGGGGGTTAGATGCGTTTTTGAGGCGCTGAAGTGATAGTTGTTGTGCAATGAAGTGAAGAGGTGCCTTATAGTGTAGTGAAGAGGTGCCTCATAGTGTAGTGAAGTAGGTGTAGTGAAGATGTGCCTGATAGTGTAGTGAAGAGGTGCCTAAAAGTGTAGTGAAGATGTGTAATGAAGATGTGCCTGATAGTGTAGTGAAGTAGTTGTAGTGAAGATGTGCCTGATAGTGTAGTGAAGTAGTTGTAGTGAAGATGTGCCTGATAGTGTAGTGAAGTAGTTGTAGTGAAGACGTGCCTGATAGTGTAGTGAAGTAGTTGTAGTGAAGATGTGCCTGATAGTGTAGTGAAGTAGTTGTAGTGAAGATGTTCCTGATAGTGTAGTGAAGTAGTTGTAGTGTAGATGTGCCTGATAGTGTAGTGAAGTAGTTGTAGTGAAGATGTGCCTGATAGTGTGGCTGTTCTGATGAGGTCAGCCTTTGATGGTGCATTTGCTGTGTTGGGAAGTGTACTTTTGTGTGCCCAAGTGAGTATTTTAAGTGAAGATGTGCCTGATAGTGTAGTGAAGTAGTTGTAGTGAAGATGTGCCTGATAGTGTAGTGAAGTAGTTGTAGTGAAGATGTGCCTGATAGTGTAGTGAAGTAGCTGTAGTGAAGATGTGCTTGATAGTGTAGTGAAGTAGTTGGAGTGAAGATGTGCCTCATAGTGTAGTGAAGATGTGTCTAATAGTGGTTTTTTTTTTTACGGGGATTAGCCCACCCGGACACAGGTCACTGGCCCACATCAGGGCCTGGGGGGCAAAAATGTAATAATAATAATAATAATAATAATAATAATAATAATAATAATAATAATAATAATAATAATAAAAAATAATAGTCATAATAATTCATAATAAATAAAATTTATGATAAAACAAACAAAATCAAATAATAAAATAATGATGATAATAATACAGTAACTGTAATAATAATAATATTAATAATGAAGAACTATAAATACAAAAATGAATAAAAAAGATCAAAAGTGAGAAACAATATATGTATGTTGTATTGTCAAAGTAAGAGAAACAACTGAGACCCTGCAATTGTGTGTAAATGAAGCAGAAAGTCAGATCATCAACCTAGGACTTGGTCACATATGGCAGCAGGGTCTACCATTAGACAACACATTATGCTGCCAATATCTTCCCAGGCGGTAGTACCTCCCTGTTTGGTAACTGCCTACTACCTACTACCTGTAATGAAGTAGTTGTAGTGAAGATGTGCCTAATACACCTTTTCACATATCCGTCGAGACATTGTTTCATAAATATTTGACAAATTTCATAACCGAATGACACAACACATATCGAATGACAATCCAAAATAACTGTTGGTGGTCTGTCATTCTCCAATTGTTACATTCTCAAACTCTATGTAGACTGTCGGTTTATTGTTCACGGCTGTCAACTTCATAACTTACGTCAATTACTTCTGTCAGCATGAACCAACAGTTATTTTAGAGTGTCATCCGATATGTGTTCTGTCATTCGGTTATGGAACAATGTCTCGACGGATATGATGAAAAGGTGTATTTTCATTATTTCGTCATTATTTCATCCCTTATCGTCATTTATCGTGACATCGTACTATTTCGTCACTTATCGTACTATTTCGTCACTTATCGTCAGTATTTCGTCCTTTATCATCAAATATCGTCACTATTTCGTCACATATCATCAATAATCGTAACTAATCGTCACTATATCGTTACATATCATCAATTATCGTCACTAATCGTCACTTTTCGTCACTAATCAATTATCGTCACTATTTCGTCACCACTCGTCACTTTTTCGTCACTTAGGGATACTTTTAGAAACGTATGGAAAATATCTTATCTCTTTTTGAATGATGGTGTGTGTGTGTGTGTGTGTGTGTGATAGGCAGAGAAAGAGAGTGAGAGAGAGTTCTTCTTCTTCTTCTTCTTCTTCTTCTTCTTCTTCTTCTTCTTCTTCGCCTCCTCCTCCTCCTCCTTAACCCCTCCTCTCTTCCCCCTCCTCCTCCTCTTCCTATCTTCTCTGGTCACCCCTCCTCCGCCTCCTCGACAAATCCGTTTTCTCTAAAAAGTAAATTGAGAAACAAAGAAGAAGTTTTTTATGGGTAACTACAGTATACACCCCTACAGTATACACCCCTACAGTATACACCACTACAGTATACACCCCTACAGTATACACATTTTACTACAGTATACATCACTAGTATACACCACTCCAGTATACACCCCTACAAGTATACACCACTACAGTATACACCACTACCGTATACACCCCTACAGTATACACCACTACAGTATACACCACTACAGTATACACCCCTACAGTATACACCACTACAGTATACACCACTACAGTATACACCACTACAGTATACACCCCTACAGTATGCACCAGTTACAGTATACACCCCTACAGTATACACCACTACAGTATACACCACTACAGTATACACCATTACAGTATACAGTGTATACTGTAGTGGTGTATACTATACACCCCTACAGTATACACCACTACAGTATACACCCCTACAGTATACACCCCTACAGTATACACCCCTACAGTATACACCCCTACAGTATACACCACTACAGTATACACCACTACAGTATACACCCCTACAGTATACACCCCTACAGTATACACCACTACAGTATACACCACTACAGTATACACCACTACAGTATACACCACTACATTATACACCACTACAGTATACACCACTACAGTACACACCACTACAGTATACACCCCTACAGTATACACCACTACAGTATACACCCCTACAGTATACACCACTACAGTATACACCACTACAGTATACACCACTACA
>NW_024756018.1:0-13549 GCF_018991925.1 Homarus americanus
AACAAATTCCCCTGATCGAGTATAACAAAGCCCCCTGATCGAGTATAACAGAGTCCCCTGGTCGAGTGTAACAAAGTCCCTTGATCGAGTATAACAAAGCTAACTGATCGAGTACAACAAAGCTTCCTCATTGAGTATAAAAAAGCCCTTTGGTCGAGTATAACAAAGTCCCATTATCGAGCGTAACAAAGGTCCCTGATTGAGCATAACAAAGGCCCCCTAATCGAGTACAACAAAGTACCCTGATCGAGTA
This sequence comes from Homarus americanus, assembly GCF_018991925.1. Taxonomy (NCBI): domain Eukaryota; kingdom Metazoa; phylum Arthropoda; class Malacostraca; order Decapoda; family Nephropidae; genus Homarus; species Homarus americanus. The sequence continues at coordinate 254 of NW_024756018.1, forward strand.
TAACAAAGTCCCCTGGTCGAGTATAACAAAGTCCCATTATCGAGTAAAACAAAGGCCCCTGATCGAGTATAACAAGCGGCCCTGGTCGAATATAACAATGTCCCCTGGTCGAGTATAACAAATTCCCCTGTTCTAGTATAACAAAGTCCCTTGATCGAGTATAACAAAAGTCCGTAATCGAGTATAACAAGTCCCCTGCTCGAAAGAGTATAACAAAGTTCTGATCGAGTATAACAAAGTCCCCCATGATCCGAAGTATAACAAAAGTCCCCTAATCAGGTATATAAAGCCCTTGATCGAGTATAACAAAAAGCCCCTCATGGTATAGAAAAGCCCTCTGGTCGAAACAACAAAAGTCCCATGATGGAGTATAACAAAGGGAAGCCAAGTGGGTATAACAAACCTCCTGTCCAAAAAATTAACACATTCCCCTGATCCCGGAGTATCAAAGTCCCCTGATCGAGTATAACAAAGCCCTCTGATCGAGTATAACAAAGCCCCCTGATCGAGTAAAAAAAGCCCCCCCTGGTCGATAACAAAGTATCGAGTATAACAAAGTCCCCTGATCGAGTATAACAAAGTCCCCTGATCGAGTATAACAAAGGCCCCTAATCGAGTATAACAAAGTCCCCTGATCGACTATAACAAAGTCCCCTGGTCGAGTATAAAAAATTCCCCTTATCGAGTATAACAAATTCCACTGATGGAGTATAACAAAGCCCCCTCATCGAGTATAACAAAGTCCCCTGGTCGAGTATAACAAAGGCCCCTGATCGAGTATAACAAAGCCCCTGTTCTGGTATAACAAAGTCCCCTGATCGAGTATAACAAAGTCCCCTGGTCGAGTACAACAAAGTCCCCTGATCGAGTATAACAAAGCCCCTGTTCTAGTATAACAAAGTCCCCTGATCGAGTATAACAAAGTCCCTTGATCGAGTATAACAAAGTCCCCTGTTCTAGAATAACAAAGTCCCTTGATCGAGTATAAGAAAGTCCCGTAATCGAGTATAACAAAGTCCCCTGATCGAGTATAACAAAGGCCCCTGGTCGAGTATAACAAATTCCCCTGATCGAGTATAACAAATTCAACAGATCGAGTATAACAAAGTTCCCTGATCGAGTATAACAAAGCCCTCTGATCGAGTATAACAAAGTCCCCTGATTGAGTATGAAAAAAGCCCCCTTGTCGAGTATAACAAAGTCCCCTGGTCGAGTATAACAAAGTCCACTGATTGAGTATAACAAAACCCCTTGATCGAGTATAACAAAGTCCCCTGATAGAGTATAACAATGTCCCCTGGTCGAGAATAACAAAGTCCCCTAATTGAGTATAACAAAGCCCCCAGATCGAGTATAACAAATTCCCCTGATCGAGTATAATAAAGTCCCTAATCGAGTATAAGAAAGCCCCCTGATCGAGAATAACAATGTCCCCTGGTCGAGTATAACAAAGTCCCCTGATCGAGTATAACAAAGCCCCCTCATCGAGTTTAATAAAACCCCCTGATCGAGTATAAAAAAGCTCCCTGGTCGAGTATAACAATGTCCCCTAATCGAGTATAACAAAGTCCCATGATCGAATATAACAAAGGCTCCTTATCGAGCATAACAAAGGCCCCTGGTCGAGTATAACAAAGTCCCCTGATCGAGTATAACAAAGTCCCCTGATCGAGTATAACAAAGTCCTCTGCTCGAGAAGAAGAAAGGCCCCTAATCGAGTATAATAAAGTCCTCTGATCGAGTATAACAAATTCGCCTGATCGAGTATAACAAAGTTCCCTGATCGAGTATTACAAAGCCCTCTGATCGAGTATAACAAAGTCCCCTGGTCGAGTATAACAAAGTCGCCTGATCGAATATAACAAATCCTGTGATCGAGTATAGCAAAGCCCCCTGATCGAGTATAAAAAATCTCCCTGGTCGAGTATAACAAAGTCCCCTGGTCGAGTATAACAAAGTCCCATTATCGAGTATAACATAGGCCCCTGATCGAGTATAACAAAGGCCCCTAATCGCGTATAACAAAGTCCCTTGATCGACTATAATAAAGTCCCCTGGTCGAGTATAACAAATTCCTCTGATCGAGTATAACAAATTCCCTTGATCGAGTATAACAAAGCCCCCTGATCGAGTATAACAGAGTCCCCTGGTCGAGTGTAACAAAGTCCCTTGATCGAGTATAACAAAGCTCTCTGATCGAGTACAACAAAGCTTCCTCATTGAGTATAAAAAAGCCCTCTGGTCGAGTATAACAAAGTCCCATTATCGAGCGTAACAAAGGTCCCTCATTGAGTATAACAAAGGCCCCCTAATCGAGTACAACAAAGTACCCTGATAGAGTATAACAATGTCCCCTGGTCGAGAATAACAAAGTCCCCTGATTGAGTACAACAAAGCCCCCAGATCGAGTATAACAAATTCCCCTCATCGAGTATAATAAAGTCCTTAATCGAGTATAACAAAGCCCCCTGATCGAGAATAACAATGTCCCCTGGTCGAGTATAACAAAGTCTCCTGATCCACTATAGCAAAGCCCCCTCATCGAGTTTAACAAAACCCCCTGATCGAGTATAAAAAAGCTCCCTGGTCGAGTATAACAATGTCACCTAATCGAGTATAACAAAGTCCCATGATCGAATATAACAAAGGCTCCTTATCGAGCATAACAAAGGCCCCTGGTCGAGTATAACAAAGTCCCCTGATCGAGTATAACAAAGTCCCTGTTCTAGTATAACAAAGTCCCCTGATCGAGTATAACAAAGTCCCCTGGTCGTGTATAACAATGTCCCCTGATCGAGTATAACAAAGTCCCATGATCGTGTATAACAAAGTCCCATAATCAGAATAACAAAGTCCCCTGATCGAGTATAAAAGTCCCCTGTTCTAGTATAACAAAGTCCCTTGTTCGAGTATAAGAAAGTCCCGTAATCGAGAATAACAAAGTCCCCTGATCGAGTATAACAAAGGCCCCTGGTCGAGTATAACAAATTCCCCTGATCGAGTATAACAAATTCAACAGATCGAGTATAACAAAGTTCCCTGATCGAGTATAACAAAGCCCTCTGATCGAGTATAACAAAGCCCCCTGATTGAGTATGAAAAAAGCCCCCTTGTCGAGTATAACAAAGTCCCCTGGTCGAGTATAACAAAGTCCCATTATCGAGTAAAACAAAGGCCCCTGATCGAGTATAACAAAGGCCCCTGGTCGAGAATAACAAAGTCCCCTGATCGAGTATAACAAAGTCCCCTGGTCGAGTATAACAAAGTCCACTGATTGAGTATAACAAAACCCCCTGATCGAGTATAACAAAGTCCCCTGATCGAGTATAACAATGTCCCCTTGTCGAGAATAACAAAGTCCCCTGATTGAGTATAACAAAGCCCCCAGATCGAGTATAACAAATTCCCCTGATCGAGTATAATAAAGTCCCTAATCGAGTATAACAAAGCCCCCTGATCGAGAATAACAATGTCCCCTGGTCGAGTATAACAAAGTCCCCTGATCGAGTATAACAAAGCCCCCTCATCGAGTTTAACAAAACCCCCTGATTGAGTATAAAAAAGCTCCCTGGTCGAGTATAACAATGTCCCCTGGTCGAGTATAACAAAGTCCCATGATCGAATATAACAAAGGCTCCTTATCGAGCATAACAAAGGCCCCTGGTCGAGTATAACAAAGTCCCCTGATCGAGTATAACAAAGTCCCCTGATCGAGTATAACAAAGTCCTCTGCTCGAGAAGAAGAAGGCCCCTAATCGAGTATAACAAAGTCCTCTGATCGAGTATAACAAATTCCCCTGATCGAGTATAACAAAGTTCCCTGATCGAGTATTACAAAGCCCCCTGATCGAGTATAACGAGTAAACAAAGTCCCATTGATATAAAAAAGCCCTCTGGTCGAGTATAACAAAGCCCTCTGATTGAGTATGAAAAAAGCCCCCTGGTCGAGTATAACAAAGTCCCCTGGTCGAGTATAACAAAGTCCTATTATTGAGTAAAACAAACGCCCCTGATCGAGTATAACAAATTCCCCTGATCGAGTATAACAAAGTTCCCTGATCGAGTATAACAAAGCTCCCTCATCGAGTATAACAAAGTCCCCTGGTCGAGCATAACAAAGTCTCCTGATCGAGTATACACAAAGCCCTCTGATCGAGCATAACAAAGCCCCCTGATTGAGTATGAAAAAAGCCCCCTTGTTGAGTATAACAAAGTCCCCTGGTCGAGAATAACAAAGTCCCATTATCGAGTAAAACAAAGGCCCCTGATCGAGTATAACAAAGGCCCATGGTCGAGTATAACAAAGTCTCCTAATCGAGTTTAACAAAGTCACCTGATCGAGTATAACAAAGCCCCCTGATTGTGTATGAAAAAAGCCCCCTTGTTGAGTATAACAAAGTCCCCTGGTCGAGTATAACAAAGTCCCATTATCGAGTAAAACAAAGGCCCCTGATCGGGTATAACAAAGTCCCGTAATCGAGTATAACAAAGTCCCCTGCTTTGAGTATAACAAAGTCCCTTGGTCGAGTATAACAAAGTCCCATTATCGAGTATAAATATAGGCCCCACATCGAGTATAACAAAGGCCCTTAATCGAGTATAACAAAGTCCCCTGATCGACTATAACAAAGTCCCCTGGTCAGAGTATACCAAATTTCATCGAGTATAACAAAGCCCCCGGATTGAGTATAACAAAGTCCCCTGGTCGAGTATAACAAAGTCCCCTGATCGAGTATGACAAAGTCCCTTGATCGAGTATAACAAAGTCCCCTGTTCGAGTATAACAAAGTTTCTAATTGAATATATCAAAGCCCCCTCGTCGAGTATAACAAAGTCCCCTGGTCGAGTATAACAAAGTCCCCTTATCGAATATAAAAGGCCCTTGATCAAGTATAACAAAGTTCCCTAATTGAGTATAACAAAGGCCCCTGATCGAGTATAACAAAGGCCCCTGGTCGAGTATAACAAAGTCCCCTGATCGAGTATAACAAAGTCCCCTGATCGAGTATAACAAAGTCCATTGATCGAGTATAACAAACATTCCTGATCGAGTATAACAAAGTTCCCTGATCGAGTATATCAAAGTCCCCTGATCGAGTATGACAAAGTCCCTTGATCGAGTATAACAAAGTCCCCTGTTCGAGTATAACAAAGTTTCTAATTGAGTATAACAAAGCCCCCTCCTCGAGTATAACGAAGTCCCCTGGTCGTGTATAACAAAGTCCCCTTATCGAATATAAAAAGGCCCTTGATCAAGTATAACAAAGTTCCCTAATTGAGTATAACAAAGCCCCCTCGTCGAGTATAACAAAGTCCCCTCGTCGAGTATAACAAAGCCCTCTGATCGAGTATAAGAAAGCCCCCTGATCGCGTGTAAAAAAAGCCCCCTGGTCGAGTATAACAAAGTCCCCTGGTCGAGTATAACAAAGTCCCTTTATCGAGTATAACAAAGGCCCCTTATCGAGTATAACAAAGGCCCCTGGTCGAGTATAACAAAGTCCCATTATCGAGTATAACATAGGCCCCTGATCGAGTATAACAAAGGCCCCTAATCGAGTATTACAAAGTCCCCTGATCGACTATAACAAAGTCCCCTGGTCGAGTATAACAAATTCCCATGATCGAGTATAACAAATTCCCCTGATCGAGTATAACAAAGCCCCCTGATCGAGTATAACAGAGTCCCCTGGTCGAGTGTAACAAAGTCCCTTGATCGAGTATAACAAAGCTCTCTGATCGAGTACAACAAAGCTTCCTCATTGAGTATAAAAAAGACCTCTGGTCGAGTATAACAAAGTCCCATTATCGAACGTAACAAAGTTCCCTGATTGAGTATAACAAAGGCCCCCTAATCGAGTACAACAAAGTACCCTGATCGAGTATAACAAAGTCCCCTGGTCGAGTATAACAAAGTCCCATTATCGAGTAAAACAGCGTCTCTTGATCGAGAGCAACAGCGTCCTGGTCGAGGCAATAATGTCCCCTGTCGAGTATATAACAAAGTCCCCTGTTCTATATAACAGTCCCTTGATCGAGTATAACAAAGTCCCGTAATCGAGTATAACAAAGTCCCCTGCTCGAAAGATAACAAAGTTCCCTGATCGAGTATAACAAAGTCACATGATCGAGTATAACAAAGTCCCCTAATCGAGTATAACAAAGCCCTCTGATCGAGTATAACAAAGTCCCCTGTTCTAGTATAACAAAGTCCCTTGATCGAGTATAACAAAGTCCCGTAATCGAGTATAACAAAGTCCCCTGTTCTAGTATAACAAAGTCCCTTGATCTAGTATAATAAAGTCCCGTAATCGAGTATAACAAAGTCCCCTGATCGAGTATAACAAAGGCCCCTGGTCGAGAATAACAAATTCCCCTGATCGAGTATAACAAATTCAACAGATCGAGTATAACGAAGTTTCTCATCAGGTATAACAAAGTTCCCTGATAAAGGTATTACAAAGCCCCTGATCGAGTATACTTAAAAGTCCCCTGGTAATTATAACAAAGTAGCCTGATCGAATATAACAAAGTCCTGTGATCGAGTATAGCAAAGCCCCCTGATCGAGTATAAAAAAGCCCCTTGGTCGAGTATAACAAAGTCCCCTGGTCGAGTATAACAAATTCCCATTATCGAGTATAACATAGGCCCCAATTCGAGTATAACAAAGGCCCCTAATCGAGTATAACAAAGTCCCCTGATCGACTAAAACAAAGTCCCCTGGTCAGGTATAACAAATTCCCCTGATTGAGTATATGCAAATTCCCCTGATCGAGTATAACAAAGCCCCCTGATCGAGTATAACAGAGTCCCCTGGTCGAGTGTAACAAAGTCCCCTGCTCGAGTATAACAAAGTTCCCTGATCGAGTATAACAAAGTCACATGATCGAGTATAACAAAGTCCCCTAATCGAGTATAACAGAGCCCTCTGATCGAGTATAACAAAGCCCCCTTATCGGGTATAGAAAAGCCCTCTGGTCGAGTATAACAAAGTCCCATGATCGAGTATAACAAAGGCTCCAAATTGAGTATAACAAAGGCTCCTGTCCAAAAAATAACACATCCCCCTGATCGAGTATAACAAATTCCCCTGATCGAGTATAACAAAGCCCTCTGATCGAGTATAACAAAGCCCCCTGATCGAGTATAAAAAACGCCCCCTGGTCGAGTATAACAATGTCCCCTGGTCGAGTATAACAAAGTCCCATTATCGAGTATAACAAAGTCCCTGTTCTAGTATAACAAACTCCCTTGATCGAGTATAGCAAAGTCCCCTGGTCGAGTAAAACAAAGTCCCCTGAATGAGTATAACAAAGTTCCATGATTGTGTATAACAAAGTCCCATAATTAGAATAACAAAGTCCCCTGATCGAGTATAATAAAGCCCCCTTTTCTGGTATAACAAAGTACCTTGATCGAGTATAACTAAGTCCCGTAATCGAGTATAACAAAGTCCCCTGATCGAGTATAACAAATTCCCCTGATCGAGTATAACAGATTCCTCTGATCGAGTATAACAAATTCCCCTGATCGAGTATAACAAAGTTCCCTGATCGAGTACAACAAAGTTCCCTGATCGAGTATAACAAAGTCCCCTGATCGAAAAGACATAACAAAGTCCCCTAATCAAAAGAGTATAACTTTCGGCCCTGATTAGCAGGTATGAAAAAAGCCCCCTTGTCGGTATAAAAGGTCCCTGGGGTCGAGTATAACAAAGTTCCCTGATCGAGTACAACAAAGTTCCCTGATCGAGTATAACAAAGTCCCCTGATCGAGTATAACAAAATCCCCTGGTCGAGTATAACAAAGTCCACTGATTGAATATAACAAAACTCCCTGATCGAGTATAACAAATTCCCTTGATCGAGTAAAACAAAGTCCCCTGGTCGAGTATAACAAAGTCCCTCATTGAGTATAACAAAGCCCCCAGATCGAGTATAACAAATTCCCCTGATCGAGGTATAACAAAAGTCCCTGATCAAAAGGTATAACAAAGCCCCCTGATCCGGGCCTCTTAGAGTCCCCTGGTGAGTATAGCAAGTTCCCCGATCAGGTATAACAAAGCCCCCTCATCAGGTATAACAAAGAGTCCCTGGTCGACCATAACAAAGTCCTAATCGAGTATAACAAAGCCCCCTGATTGAGTGAAAAAAGCCCCTTGTCCCGAAAAGGTATAAAGGTCCCTGGTCGAGTATAGCAAGGCCCTAATAAAGGTACAACAAATTACCCTGATCGAGTATAACAAAGTCCCCTGATCGAGTATAACAAAATCCTCTGGTCGAGTATAACAAAGTCCACTGATTGAATATAACAAAACCCCCTGATCGAGTATAACAAATTCCCCTGATCGAGTATAACAAAGTCCCCTGGTCGAGTATAACAAAGTCCCTGGTTGAGTATAACGAAGCCCCCAGATCGAGTATATCAAATTCCCCTGATCGAGTATAACAAAGTCCCTCATCGAGTATAACAAAGCCCCCTGATCGAGTATAACAAAGTCCCCTGGTCGAGTATAACAAAGTCCCCTGATCGAGTATAACAACGCTCCCTCATCGAGTTTAAAAAAAAACCCCGATCGAGTATAAAAAAGCTCCCTGGTTGAGTATAACAATGTCCCCTGGTCGAGTATAACAAAGTCCCATGATCGAATATAACAAAGGCTCCTTATCGAGCATAACAAAGGCCCCTCGTCGAGCATAACAAAGTCCCCTGATCGAGTATAACAAAGTCCCCTGATCGAGTATAACAAAGTCCCCTGATCGAGAATAAGAAAGGCCCCTAATCGAGTATAACAAAGTCCTCTGATCGAGTATAACAAATTCCCCTGATCGAGTATAACAAAGTTGCCTGATGGAGTATTACAAAGCCCCCTGATCGAGTATAACAAAGTGCCCTGGTCGAGTATAACAAAGTTCCCTGATCGAATATAACAAAGCCCTGTGATCGAGTATAGCAAAGCCCCCTCATCGAGTATAAAAAAGCCCCCTTGTCGAGTATAACAAAGTCCCCTGGTCGAGTATAACAAAGTCCCATTATCGAGTATAACATAGGCCCTGATCGAGTATAACAAAGGCCCCTAATCGAGTATAACAAAGTCCCCTGATCGGCCTGGCAAAAGTCCCTGGTCGGAGTATAACAAATTCCCTGATCGAGTATAACCAAATTCCCCTGATCGAGGTATAAGCAGCCCCCCTGATCGAGTATAACCGAGTCTGGTCGAGTATAACAAAGAGTCCTGATCGAGGTATAACCAAAGCCCTGTTCTGGTATAACCGAGTCCCTGATCGAGGTATAACAAAAGTCCCTGAAATTAGTGTAAGTCCCCTGATCGAGTATAACAAAGTCCCATGATCGTGTATAACAAAGTCCCATAATCAGAATAACAAAGTCCCCTGATCGAGTATAACAAAGTCCCCTGTTCTAGTATAACAAAGTCCCTTGATCGAGTATAATAAAGTCCCGTAATCGAGTATATCAAAGTCCCCTGATCGAGTATAACAAAGGCCCCTGGTCGAGAATAACAAATTCACCTGATCGAGTATAACAAATTCAACAGATCGAGTATAACAAAGTTCCCTGATCGAGTATAACAAAGCCCTCTGATCGTGTATAACAAAGCCCCCTGATTGAGTATGCAAAAAGCCCCCTTGTCTAGTATAACAAAGTCCCCTGGTCGAGTGTAACAAAGTCCCATTATCGAGTAAAACAAAGGCTCCTGATCGAGTATAACAATGGCCCCTGGTCCAGAATAACAAAGTCCCCTGATCGAGTATAAGAAAGTCCCTTGGTCGAGTATAACAAATTCCACTGATTGAGTATAACAAAACCCCCTGATCGAGTATAACAAAGTCCCCTGATCGAGTATAACAATGTCCCCTTGTCGAGAATAACAAAGTCCCCTGATTGAGTAAAACAAAGCCCCCAGATCGAGTATAACAAATTCCCCTGATCGATTATAATAAAGTCCCTAATCGAGTATAACAAAGCCCCCTGATCGAGAATAACAATGTCCCCTGGTCGAGTATAACAAAGTCCCCTGATCGAGTATAACAAAGCCCCCTCATCGAGTTTAACAAAACACCCTGAACGAGTATAAAAAAGCTCCCTGGTCGAGTATAACAATGTCCCCTGGTCGAGTATAACAAAGTCCCATGATCGAATATAACAAAGGCTCCTTATCGAGCATAACAAAGGCCCCTGGTCGAGTATAACAAAGTCCCCTGATCGAGTATAACAAAGACCCTGATCGAGTATAACAAAGTCCTCTGCTCGAGAAGAAGAAGGCCCCTAATCGAATATAACAAAGTCCTCTGATCGAGTATAACAAATTCCCCTGATCGAATATAACAAAGTCCTGTGATCGAGTATAGCAAAGCCCCCTGATCGAGTATAAAAAAGCCCCCTCGTCGAGTATAACAAAGTCCCCTGGTCGAGTATAACAAATTCCCATTATCGAGTATAACATAGGCCCCTGATCGAGTAAAACAAAGGCCCCTAATCGAGTATAACAAAGTCCAAAGATCGACTATAACAAAGTCCCCTGGTCGAGTATAACAAATTCCCCTGATTGAGTACAACAAATTCCCCTGATCGAGTATAACAAAGCCCCCTGATCGAGTATAACAGAGTCCCCTGGTCGAGTGTAACAAAGTCCCTTGATCGAGTACAACAAAGCTCTCTGATCGAGTACAACAAAGCTTCCTCATTGAGTATAAAAAAGCCCTCTGGTCGAGTATAACAAAGTCCCATTATCGAGTGTAACAAAGGTCCCTAATCGAGTATAACAAAGGCCCCCTAATCGAGTACAACAAAGTACCCTGATCGAGTATAACAAAGTCCCCTGGTCGAGTATAACAAAGTCCCATGATCGAGTATAACAAAGTCCCATAATCAGAATAACAAAGTCCCCTGATCGAGTATAACAAAGTCCCCTGTTCTAGTATAACTAAGTCCCTTGATCGAGTATAACAAAGTCCCCTGATCGAGTATAAAAGGCCCCTGGTCGAATATAACAAATTCCCCTGGTCGAGTATAACAAATTCCCCTATTCGAGTATAACAAAGCCCCCTCATCGAGTATAACAAAGTCCCCTGGTCGAGCATAACAAAGTCGCCTGATCGAGTATAACAAAGCCCTCTTAAAGAGTATAACAAAGCCCTCTGATTGAGTTTGAAAAAAACCCTGGTCGAGTATAACAAAGTCCCCTGGTCGAGTATAACAAAGTCCTAATATTGAGTAAAACAAACGCCCCTCATCGAGTATAACAATTCCCCTGATCGAGTATAACAAAGTTCCCTGATCGAGTATAACAAAGCTCCCTCATCGAGTATAACAAAGTCCCCTGGTCGAGCATAACAAAGTCCCCTGATCGAGTATACACAAATCCCTCTGATCGAGTATAACAAAGCCCCCTAATTGAGTATGAAAAAAGCCCCCTTGTTGAGTATAACAAAGTCCCCTGGTCGAGTATAACAAAGTCCCATTATCGAGTAAAACAAAGGCCCCTGATCGAGTATAGCAAAGCCCCATGGTCGAGTATTACAAAGTCCCCTAATCGAGTTTAACAAAGTCACCTGATCGAGTATAATAAAGCCCCCTGATTGAGTATGAAAAAAGCCCCCTTGTTGAGTATAACAAAGTCCCCTGGTCGAGTATAACAAAGTCCCATTATCGAGTAAAACAAAGGCCCCTGATCGAGTATAACAAAGTCCCGTAATCGAGCATAACAAAGTCCCCTGCTTGAGTATATCAAAGTCCCCTGATCGAGTATAACAAAGTCCCCTGATCGAGTACAACAAAGCCCTCTGATCGAGTACAACAAAGCCCCCTCATCGTGTATAAAAAAGCCCTCTGGTCGAGTATAACAAAGTCCCATTATCGAGTGTAACAAAGGCCCCTGATCGAGTATAACAAAGGCCCCCTAATCGAGTACAACAAAGTACCCTGATCGAGTATAACAAAGTCCCCTGAACGAGTATAACAAAGTCCCCTGATCGAGTATAACAAAATCCCCTGATTGAGTATAACAAAGCCCCCTGATCGAGTATAACGAAGTCCAATGATTGAGTATAACAAAGCCCTCTGATCGAGTATAACACATTCCCCTGATCGAGTATAACAAAGTTCCCTGGTCGAGTATTACAAAGCCCCCTGATCGGGTATAACAAAGTTCCCTGGACGAGTATAACAAAGTCCCCTGATCGAATATAACAAAGCCCTCTCATCGAGTATAACAAAGTCCCCTGATTGAGTATAATAAAAAGCCCCCTGGTCGAGTATAAGAAAGTCCCTTGGTCGAGTATAACAAAGTCCCATTATCGAGTATAACAGAGGCCCCTCATCGAGTATAACAAAGGCCCCTAATCGAGTATAACAAAGTCCCCTGATCGACTATAACAAAGTCCCCTGGTCGAGTATAACAAATTCCCCTCATCGAGTATAACAAAGCCCCCGGATTGAGTATAACAAAGTCCCCTGGTCGAGTATAACAAAGTCCCCTGATCGAGTATAAAAAAGCCCTTGGTCGAGTATAACAATGTCCACTGAATTAAAGGTATAGCAAAGTCCCATTATCGAGTATAACAAAAGAGGCCCTGATCGAGTATAACAAAGGCCCCTGGTCGAGTATAACAAAGTCCCCTGATCGAGTATAATAAAGTCCCCTGATCGAGTATAACAAAGTCCACTGATCGAGTGTAACAAACATTCCTGATCGAGTATAACAAAGTTCCCTGATCGAGTATAACAAAGTCCCCTGATCGAGTATGACATAGTCCCTTGATCGAGTATAACAAAGTCCCCTGTTCGAGTATAACAAAGTTTCTAATTGAGTATAACAAAGCCCCCTAGTCGAGTATAAAAAAGTTCCCTGGTCGAGTATAACAAAGTCCCCTTATCGAATATAAAAAGGCCCTTGATCAAGTATAACAAAGTTCCCTAATTGAGTATAACAAAGCCCCCTCGTCGAGTATAAAAAAGTCCCCTCGTCGAGTATAACAAAGCCCTCTGATCGAGTATAAGAAAGCCCCCTGATCGCGTGTAAAAAAAGCCCCCTGGTCGAGTATAACATAGTCCCCTGGTCGATTATAAGAAAGTCCCTTTATCGAGTATAACAAAGGCCCCTGATCGAGTATAACAAAGGCCCCTGGTCGAGTATAACAAAGTACCATTATCGAGTATAACATAGGCCCCTGATCGAGTATAACAAAGGCCCCTAATCGAGTATAACAAAGTCCCTGATCTAGAGCTATAACAAAGTCCCTGGTCGAGTATAACAAATTCCTGATCGAGTATAACAA
>NW_024756019.1:0-15548 GCF_018991925.1 Homarus americanus
CCAGGTGGTCACTGACAGTGACACTCTCCAAGAGGTGGTCATCGACAGTGACACTCCCCTGAAAGTTGTCACCAACAGTGACACTCTCCAGGAGGTGGATACCGACAGTGACACTCTCCAGGAGGTAATCACCGACAGTGACACTCTCCAGGATGTGGTCACCGACAGTGTCACTCCCCAGGAAGTGGTCAACGAGAGTGATACTCCCCAGTAGGTGGTCACCGACAGTGCCACTCCCCAGGAGGTGCGCCATAGATCTATTGCTCAACAAGCACGTGCCAATAAGTCTCCTCACCAGGCCAAGAATACCTTGGTCTCAGGGGCCAAAGGTATTCTAAAATCAAAGCCCGAGCTGCCAAATAACAGGGTGGCAGAAGCCCGCAAAGCTGCTGCCCAACAGACCCGGGCCAATAGGCTTCCCTCTCACCAGACCAAGAATACCTTGGTCTCAGGGGCCAAAGGTATACTAAAATCAAAGCCCGAGCTGCCAAATAACAGGGTGGCAGAAGCCCGCAAAGCTGCTGCCCAACAGACCCGGGCCAATAGGCTTCCTTCTCACTAGACCAAGAATACCTTGGTCTCAGGGGCCAAAGGCATACTAAAATCAAAGCCCGAGCTGCCAAATAACAGGGTGGCAGAAGCCCGTAAAGCTGCTGCCCAACAGGCACGGGCCATAGCCAAGGTTCGCCGCCAGAAAAATATTATTGCATGAAGATGATTCGCATTGTTTTTGTTTTTGTTTTCGTGTAAACTAAAAATAAATTATATTTTTATATTATTTGTATGATTACTCCCCAAAGCAACTCTTACTGCACTTGTAATACGACACTTTAGTCATAAAGATAAGAACAATAAGAAAGATACTAATCCTTATATAAATACCTTAGGTGTTTGGCGACTCGGTGAGTAGATCGTCAATGAATTATTTTTTTACTTTGTATTTATTAAAGGTAAACTGGCCCTGGCCAGGCAGGACAGTATATCTATCTAGTTATTGAGTGATAACGAAAGCAGCATATAAAAAACAGAGAGAGCGAGAGAGAGAGAGAGAGAGAGAGAGAGAGACGTACCTCCACTCTCGTAAATTATATAAAGCAAAATTACCTTTCAATGGGGTGATTAGTTGATACAACGCCAGGTAAATGGAGGACAAAAGGAGGGAGAAAAGAAGGAAAAGACGTGAGGTGAGAGAGGAGAAAAGCGGGAAGGAAAGGAGGGTGAAATAAAAAGAAGTAGGGAGGAAAAAATGAAGAAGGAAGGATAAAATGAAGGGAAAGAGGGAGGGAGAAAGAGCAGAAGATAAAGGCGGTGGAAGGAAGGAGGGGGGGAAGAAGCGATGGAAGGGGAGAATAAGAAATAATAGAGGGCGGGGAAGAAATACATAAAAGGACTTGAAGTAGGAAAGAAACGATGAAAGGAAAGGGGGTGGGGTAGATGGAAGAAAGAAGGGGACAGAAAGGAGGAACAAGGAAAATGAAAGGAAACAAAATATGGAAGGAAGGAATAGAACGGATGAGAAACGGAGAAACAGAGGAGAAATTAAATGAAATTGAATGTACCAGAGAATGAAAGATGGAAATAAGAAGATAATGATGTGTGATAGAAGAAGGAGATAGAAAACAGAGAATGAGATTGACAAGGAGGGAAAGAAGTTTAGAAAGTGAGATACCATGAGATAAATAATTCCTCTGTTTTATGATTTCATGAGAAGTTCTCCATCCTCATCCTGAATTCATCTCTCCCCTCTCCCTTGCTTCTCCCTCCCTCCCTCTTCCTCCTCTCTTCTAGGTAACAAGGGGCAAGGTTTGACGCGCGCGCACACACACACACACACACGCACGCACGCACACATAGTTATCAACGCTATTAAGAAAACAATAAAATTTGTTAAAGAAGATTAACTATTAAGTGAATATATATATATATATATATATATATATATATATATATATATATATATATATATATATATATATATATATATATATATATATATATTAAAAAAATCCGTATATAAACCCAGAGCCAAAAATATACGAAAATATTTAATGGTTTCAAAATAAATGTTAAAAAAAATCGAATGGATCAAACAACAGACTTAAATAAGAAACTCAAGATAACAACAATGCACTCTACACCGACTCTCTATTTCTTTCTCACTCACTCTCTCCCACTCTCATCGCATCTTTCTCATCTCTTTCTCTCTCTATTTATCTCCTACCTCATTTTCTCTTTCTTAATGTCTCACTATTTCACTCTATCTCTCTCTCTTTCGTCACCACAAGATTTCAGAAGAGTTGGATAATCAGTACTTTAACAGGAGGGAAGAGAGAGAGGGGGAGCAAGACATCAGGACAGGTGTAAAAATAGACATGTATACAAAGAAAAACACATATTAAATAAAGGAAGGTAGGGAAGTAAATTTTGAATAAATGACAAACAAATGACACTGAAAGAGAGATAGACCAAAAATATAATTGTATTAATTTAGCTTAAGTCAGCCAATTAAGGATATTTTTACGTCTTTAGTTACGAGAAATAATCATCGTAAGGCCACTGTATACTTCCCAACATCAATACACAGTTAATAGCATCATGACATATCATCACTATAGTTCACATCATCACTATAGTTCGATATAATCACTACACAGTTTACAGCATCATGACACATCATTAATATAGTTCACATCATCACCATACAGATAATAGCATCATGACACATCGCTATAGTTCACGTCATCAGTACATATCATCACTATAATTCATATCACCACTACACAGTTCATAGCATCATGACATATCATCAATACACAACATTACTATAGATCACATCATCACTACACGGTTCAAAGCATTACTACACATCACCACCACACAGTTCATAGCATTACGTCACATTATCACTATAGTTCACATCATCACTACACAGTTCATAGTCTCATTACACGTCATCACTCTAATTCACATCATCACTACACAGATCCTAGCACCACTACACATCATCACTATATTTCACTTTATAACTACATAGTTCATAGTATCATTACAATTCATCACTATGGTTCACATCATCGCTACACAGTTCACATCAGCATGACAAAGTTCATATCACTATACAGCATCACAATAGTTCAAATTATCACAATAGTTCACATCATCACTACACAGATCATAGCATCACTGCACATCATCACTATAGTTCACATCATCCCTACACAGTTCCCAGCACCACTACACATCATCACTACACGGTTCATAGCCTCACTACACATCATCACCACACAGTTCATAGTAACATGACAAATTATCACTATAGTTGACATCATCACTACAGAGTCTATAGTATCACAATATATCATCACTGTAGGTCACATCATCACTACATAATTCCTAGCATCACTATACATCATCACTATAGTTCACATCATCACTACAAAGTTCATAGTATCACTACACATCATCACTATAGTTCACATCATCACTATAGTTCACATCATCACTACATACTTCATAGCATCACTACACATCATCACTGTAGTTTACATCATCACTATAGTTCACATCATCACTACATAGTTCATAGCATCACAACACATCGTCACTATAGTTCACATCATCACTACACAGTTCATAGTTTCACTACACATCATTACTAAAGTTCACATCATCACTACACAGGTTACATCATCACTACACAGTTCCAAGTATGAATACAGATCATCAATATAGTTCACATCATCACTACACAGTTCATAACATCACTACACATCATCACTATAGTTCACATCATCACTAAAGTTCACGTCATCACTATAGTTCATGTCATCACTGTAGCTTACATCATCACTATAGTTCACGTCATCACTCAGCTCTGTACTAGCGGGTAACCTCTTACTACATTCTTTCACAGGTGCCTGAAGAACCTGGGGCACCTGGGTTGCTCTTATCATATAATTATAAAACTTTTTTATTCGCGAAAATGGGAGAATACGACAAAGGTTTTTTCCTGGCAGCTGCTAGCAAACTCCGTAGTGTGGTCGACAAGTTAGCCGAGGCTTACACAAAGTTAAATGGTGTAAGGGTTGTGGGCTACAGCGTCTCCCTTGAAATTCCCCCCAACACAAACGTAAACTTTGTGTTGGATAAAATTGCCGATCTGGAAGACCTCCGTTACCACAACATTACCGTTGTACAAGGATGTGCGTACCTACGGCACGAGGTAAAAAACCTAAGAAAATTGCCAGACAAGGGGATAATGTTCTATTATTCCGCCAAGTGCGGAAGACAAACTAAGCACGGGTACGCCAGATATGAATATGTGGTGTATCCTCCAGTGGTGTTGAAGAAATTCAAATTAGACTTTCAAAAAGAATGCTTCAACACAGAAACTATTTGCGTAATGCAAGACAATGCTATTAAATCATAGCAGCTCATCAACGAAGGCCTTGCCTCCTTCACCACAACAAGTGACAGTCTCCAAGTGGTCACCAACAGTGACACTTCCCAGGAGGTAGTCACCGACAGTGACACTCCCCAGGAGGTGGTCACTGACAGTGACACTCCCCAAGAGGTGGTCACCGACAGTGACACTCCTCAGGAGGTGGTCAACGAGAGTGACACTCTCCAGGAGGTGGTCACCAACAGTGACACTCCCCAGGAAGTGGTCCAAATGGGAGAATACGACAAAGGTTTTTTCCTGGCAGCTGCTAGCAAACTCCGTAGCGTGGTCGACGAGTTAGCCGAGGCTTACACAAAGTTAAATGGTGTAAGGGTTGTGGGCTACAGCGTCTCCCTTGAAATTCCCCCCTACACAAACCGAAACTTTGTGTTGGATAAAATTGCCGATCTGGAAAACCTCCGTTACCACAACATTACCGTTGTACAAGGATGTGCGTACCTACGGCACGAGGTAAAAAACCTAAGAAAATTACCAGAAAAGGGGATAATGTTCTATTATTCCGCCAAGTGCGGAAGACAAACTAAGGAGGGGTACGCCAGATATGAATATGTGGTGTATCCTCCAGTGGTGTTGAAGAAATTCAAATTAGACTTTCAAAAAGAATGCTTCAACACAGAAACTATTTGCGTAATGCTAGAAAATGCTATTAAATCATAGCAGCTCATCAACGAAGGCCTTGCCTCCTTCACCACAACAAGTGACAGTCTCCAAGTGGTCACCGACAGTGACGCTTCCCAGGAAGTAGTCACCGACAGTGACACTCCCCAGGAGGTGGTCACTGACAGTGACGCTCCCCAGGAAGTAGTCACCGACAGTGACACTCCCCAGGAGGTGGTCACTGACAGTGACACTCCCCAAGAGGTGGTCACCGACAGTGACACCCCCATGGAGGTGATCACCGACAGTGACACCCCCATGGAGGTGCTCAGCGACGGTTACACTTCCCAGGAGGTGGTCACCGACAGTGACAATCCCCAGGAGGTGGTCACCGACAGTGACACTCCCTTGGAGGTGGTCACTGAAGAGGACACTCCCCTGAAGGTGGTCACCGAAGAGGACACTCCCTTGGAGGTGGTCACTGAAGAGGACACTCCCCTGGAGGTGGTCACCGAAGAGGACACTCCCTTGGAGGTGGTCACTGAAGAGGACACTCCCCTGGAGGTGGTCACCCGAAGGACGCCTCCTTGGGGTGGTCACCGGGGGACACTCCTTGGAGGTGGTCTGCTGAAGAGGACACTCCTTGGAGGTGGTCACTGAAGGACACTCCTTGGAGGTGGTCTCACCAGAAGAGGACCTCCCTGGAAGTGGTCACCGAGGGGACACTCACTTGGGAGTGGTCACTGAAGAGGACACTCCTTGAGTGGTCACCGACAGTGACCTCCCAGGAGGTGGTCACCAGGGACACTCCCCAGGAGGTGGTCATGACAGTGAGCACTCCCCCAGGAGGTGGTCACCGACCGTTACATCCCAGCAGGGGTGGTCACCGACAGTGATATTCCCCAGGAGGTGGTCACCAAGAGAGGACACTCCTTGGAGTGGTCACCGACAGTGAGCACTCTCCAGGAGGTGGTCACCATTGGCCACCCCATGGAGGTGATCACCGACAGTGACACTCCCCAGGAGGTGGTCACCGACAGTGACACTCCCCTGGAGGTGGTCACCGAAGAGGACACTCCCCTGGAGATGGTCACCGAAGAGGACAATCCCCAGGAGGTGGTCACCGACAGTGACACCGCCATGGAGGTGATCACCGACCGTTACGCTCCCCAGGAGGTGGTCAACGAGAGTGACACTCTCCAGGAGATGGTCACCGACAGTGACACTCCCCAGGAGGTGGTCACCGACAGTGACACTCTCCAGGAGGTGGTCACCGACAGTGACACTCCCCAGGAGGTGGTCACCGACAGTGACACTCTCCAGGATGTGGTCACCGACAGTGACACTCCCCAGGAGGTGGTCACCGAAGAGGACACTCCCTTGGAGGTGGTCACCGAAGAGGACACTCCCCAGGAGGTGGTCACCGAAGAGGACACTCCCCAGGTGGTCACTGACAGTGACACTCTCCAAGAGGTGGTCATCGACAGTGACACTCCCCTGAGAGATTGTCTGTAGTGACACTCTCAGAGGTGGTCACCGACAGTGACGCTCCCCAGGAAGTAGTCACCGACAGTGACACTCCCCAGGAGGTGGTCACTGACAGTGACACTCCCCAAGAGGTGGTCACCGACAGTGACACCCCCATGGAGGTGATCACCGACAGTGACACCCCCATGGAGGTGCTCAGCGACGGTTACACTTCCCAGGAGGTGGTCACCGACAGTGACACTCCCCAGGAGGTGGTCACCGACAGTGACACTCCCTTGGAGGTGGTCACCGAAGAGGACACTCCCCTGGAGGTGGTCACCGAAGAGGACACTCCCTTGGAGGTGGTCACCGAAGAGGACACTCTCTTGGAGGTGGTCACCGAAGAGGACACTCCCTTGGAGGTGATCACCGAAGAGGACACTCCCCTGGAGGTGGTCACCGAAGAGGACACTCCCCTGGAGGTGGTCATCGAAGAGGGCACGCCCTTGGAGGTGGTCACCGAAGAGGCCACTCCCTTGGAGGTGGTCACCGGAGAGGACACGCCCTTGGAGGTGTTCACCGAAGAGGTCACTCCCCTGGAGGTGGCCACCGAAGGGGATACTCCTTGGGGTGGTCACTGAAGGACACTCCCTTGGAGGTGGTCACCGACAGTGACACTCCCCAGGAGGTGGTCACCGAAGAGGACACTCCCCAGGAGGTGGTCACTGACAGTGACACTCCCCAGGAGGTGGTCACCGACCGTTACGCTCCCCAGGAGGTGGTCACCGACAGTGACATTCCCCAGGAGGTGGTCACCGAAGAGGACACTCCCTTGGAGGTGGTCACCGACAGTGACACTCTCCAGGAGGTGGTCACCGACAGTGACACCCCCATGGAGGTGATCACCGACAGTGACACTTCCCAGGAGGTGGTCACCGACAGTGACACTCCCCTGGAGGTGGTCACCGAAGAGGACACTCCCCTGGAGATGGTCACCGAAGAGGACAATCCCAAGGAGGTGGTCACCGACAGTGACACCCCCATGGAGGTGATCACCGACCGTTACGCTCCCCAGGAGGTGGTCAACGACAGTGACACTCTCCAGGAGATGGTCACCGACAGTGACACTCCCCAGGAGGTGGTCACCGACAGTGACACTCTCCAGGAGGTGGTCACCGACAGTGACACTCCCCAGGAGGTGGTCACCGACAGTGACACTCTCCAGGAGGTGGTCACCGACAGTGACACTCCCCAGGAGGTGGTCACCGAAGAGGACACTCCCTTGGAGGTGGTCACCGAAGAGGACACTCCCCAGGAGGTGGTCACCGAAGAGGACACTCCCCAGGTGGTCACTGACAGTGACACTCTCCAAGAGGTGGTCATCGACAGTGACGCTCCCCTGAAAGTTGTCACCAACAGTGACACTCTCCAGGAGGTGGTCACCGACAGTGACACTCTACAGGAGGTAATCACCGACAGTGACACTCTCCAGGATGTGGTCACCGACAGTGACACTCCCCAGGAAGTGGTCAACGAGAGTGATACTCCCCAGTAGGTGGTCACCGACAGTGCCACTCCCCAGGAGGTGCGCCATAGATCTATTGCTCAACAAGCACGTGCCAATAAGTCTCCTCACCAGGCCAAGAATACCTTGGTCTCAGGGGCCAAAGGTATTCTAAAATAAAAGCCCGAGCTGCCAAATAACAGGGTGGCAGAAGCCCGCAAAGCTGCTGCCCAACAGACCCGGGCCAATAGGCTTCCCTCTCACCAGACCAAGAATACCTTGGTCTCAGGGGCCAAAGGTATACTAAAATCAAAGCCCGAGCTGCCAAATAACAGGGTGGCAGAAGCCCGCAAAGCTGCTGCCCAACAGACCCGGGCCAATAGGCTTCCTTCTCACTAGACCAAGAATACCTTGGTCTCAGGGGCCAAAGGCATACTAAAATCAAAGCCCGAGCTGCCAAATAGCAGGGTGGCAGAAGCCCGTAAAGCTGCTGCCCAACAGGCACGGGCCATGGCCAAGGTTCGCCGCCAGAAAAATATTATTGCATGAAGATGATTCGCATTGTTTTTGTTTTTGTTTTCGTGTAAACTAAAAATAAATTATATTTTTATATTATTTGTATGATTACTCCCCAAAGCAACTCTTACTGCACTTGTAATACGACACTTTAGTCATAAAGATAAGAACAATAAGAAAGATACTAATCCTTATATAAATACCTTAGGTGTTTGGCGACTCGGTGAGTGAATCGTCAATGACTTATTTTTTACTTTGTATTTATTAAAGATATAGCTTTATGGCCCCTATTGATGGGACAATATATCTATCAGTTGGTAATTGATAACGAAAGCAGCATATAAAAACAGAGAGAGAGAGACGTACCTCCACTCTCGTAAATTATATAAAGCAAAATTACCTTTCAATGGGGTGATTAGTTGATACAACGCCAGGTAAATGGAGGACAAAAGGAGGGAGAAAAGAAGGAAAAGACGTGAGGTGAGAGAGGAGAAAAGCGGGAAGGAAAGGAGGGTGAAATAAAAAGAAGTAGGGAGGAAAAAATGAAGAAGGAAGGATAAAATGAAGGGAAAGAGGGAGGGAGAAAGAGCAGAAGATAAAGGCGGTGGAAGGAAGGAGGGGGGGGGGGAAGAAAGGATGGAAGGGGTAGAGAATGAAAGAAATAATAGAGGGCGGGAAGAAATTACGGTACAATTGAAGTAGGGAAAGAAACGATGAAAGAAAGGGGGGGGGGGTAGATGGAAGAAAGAAGGGGACAGAAAGGAGGAACAAGGAAAATGAAAGGAAACAAAATATGGAAGGAAGGAATAGAACGGATGAGAAACGGAGAAACAGAGGAGAAATTAAATGAAATTGAATGTACCAGAGAATGAAAGATGGAAATAAGAAGATAATGATGGGTGATAGAAGAAGGAGATAGAAAACAGAGAATGAGATTGACAAGGAGGGAAAGAAGTTTAGAAAGTGAGATACCATGAGATAAATAATTCCTCTGTTTTATGATTTCATGCGAGTAGTCTCTCTCTCTCTCTCTCTCTCTCTCTCTCTCTCTCTTTCTCTCTCTCTCCTATCCTCATCCTGAATCTATCCTCTCCCCTCTCCCTTGCTTCTCCCTCCCTCCCTCTTCCTCCTCTCTTCTAGGTAACAAGGGGCAAGGTTTGACGCGCGCGCACACACACACACACACACGCACGCACGCACACATAGTTATCAACGCTATTAAGAAAACAATAAAATTTGTTAAAGAAGATTAACTATTAAGTGAATATATATATATATATATATATATATATATATATATATATATATATATATATATATATATATATATATATATATATATTAAAAAAATCCGTATATAAACCCAGAGCCAAAAATATACGAAAATATTTAATGATTTCAAAATAAATGTTAAAAAAAATCGAATGGATCAAACAACAGACTTAAATAAGAAACTCAAGATAACAACAATGCACTCTACACCGACTCTCTATTTCTTTCTCACTCACTCTCTCCCACTCTCTCATCGCATCTTTCTCATCTCTTTCTCTCTCTATTTATCTCCTACCTCATTTTCTCTTTCTTAATGTCTCACCATTTCACTCTATCTCTCTCTCTTTCGTCACCACAAGATTTCAGAAGAGTTGGATAATCAGTACTTTAACAGGAGGGAAGAGAGAGAGGGGGAGCAAGACATCAGGACAGGTGTAAAAATAGACAGGTATACAAAGAAAAACACATATTAAATAAAGGAAGGTAGGGAAGTAAATTTTGAATAAATGACAAACAAATGACACTGAAAGAGAGATAGATCAAAAATATAATTGTATTAATTTAGCTTAAGTCAGCCAATTAAGGATATTTTTACGTCTTTAGTTACGAGAAATAATCATCGTAAGGCCACTGTATACTTCCCAACATCAATACACAGTTAATAGCATCATGACATATCATCACTATAGTTCACATCATCACTATAGTTCGATATAATCACTACACAGTTTACAGCATCATGACACATCATTAATATAGTTCACATCATCACTATACAGATAATAGCATCATGACACATCGCTATAGTTCACGTCATCAGTACATATCATCACTATAATTCATATCACCACTACACAGTTCATAGCATCATGACATATCATCAATACACAACATTACTATAGATCACATCATCACTACACGGTTCAAAGCATTACTACACATCACCACCACACAGTTCATAGCATTACGTCACATTATCACTATAGTTCACATCATCACTACACAGTTCATAGTCTCATTACACGTCATCACTCTAATTCACATCATCACTACACAGATCCTAGCACCACTACACATCATCACTATATTTCACTTTATAACTACATAGTTCATAGTATCATTACAATTCATCACTATGGTTCACATCATCGCTACACAGTTCACATCAGCATGACAAAGTTCATATCACTATACAGCATCACAATAGTTCAAATTATCACTATAGTTCACATCATCACTACACAGATCATAGCATCACTGCACATCATCACTATAGTTCACATCATCCCTACACAGTTCCCAGCACCACTACACATCATCACTACACGGTTCATAGCCTCACTACACATCATCACCACACAGTTCATAGTAACATGACAAATTATCACTATAGTTCACATCATCACTACAGAGTCTATAGTATCACAATATATCATCACTGTAGGTCACATCATCACTACATAATTCCTAGCATCACTATACATCATCACTATAGTTCACATCATCACTACAAAGTTCATAGTATCACTACACATCATCACTATAGTTCACATCATCACTATAGTTCACATCATCACTACATACTTCATAGCATCACTACACATCATCACTGTAGTTTACATCATCACTATAGTTCACATCATCACTACATAGTTCATAGCATCACAACACATCGTCACTATAGTTCACATCATCACTACACAGTTCATAGTTTCACTACACATCATTACTAAAGTTCACATCATCACTACACAGGTTACATCATCACTACACAGTTCCAAGTATGAATACAGATCATCAATATAGTTCACATCATCACTACACAGTTCATAACATCACTACACATCATCACTATAGTTCACATCATCACTAAAGTTCACGTCATCACTATAGTTCATGTCATCACTGTAGCTTACATCATCACTATAGTTCACGTCATCACTCAGCTCTGTACTAGCAGGTAACCTCTTACTACATTCTTTCACAGGTGCCTGAAGAACCTGGGGCACCTGGGTTGCTCTTATCATATAATTATAAAACTTTTTTATTCGCGAAAATGGGAGAATACGACAAAGGTTTTTTCCTGGCAGCTGCTAGCAAACTCCGTAGTGTGGTCGACAAGTTAGCCGAGGCTTACACAAAGTTAAATGGTGTAAGGGTTGTGGGCTACAGCGTCTCCCTTGAAATTCCCCCCAACACAAACGTAAACTTTGTGTTGGATAAAATTGCCGATCTGGAAGACCTCCGTTACCACAACATTACCGTTGTACAAGGATGTGCGTACCTACGGCACGAGGTAAAAAACCTAAGAAAATTGCCAGACAAGGGGATAATGTTCTATTATTCCGCCAAGTGCGGAAGACAAACTAAGCAGGGGTACGCCAGATATGAATATGTGGTGTATCCTCCAGTGGTGTTGAAGAAATTCAAATTAGACTTTCAAAAAGAATGCTTCAACACAGAAACTATTTGCGTAATGCAAGACAATGCTATTAAATCATAGCAGCTCATCAACGAAGGCCTTGCCTCCTTCACCACAACAAGTGACAGTCTCCAAGTGGTCACCAACAGTGACACTTCCCAGGAGGTAGTCACCGACAGTGACACTCCCCAGGAGGTGGTCACTGACAGTGACACTCCCCAAGAGGTGGTCACCGACAGTGACACTCCTCAGGAGGTGGTCAACGAGAGTGACACTCTCCAGGAGGTGGTCACCAACAGTGACACTCCCCAGGAAGTGGTCCAAATGGGAGAATACGACAAAGGTTTTTTCCTGGCAGCTGCTAGCAAACTCCGTAGCGTGGTCGACGAGTTAGCCGAGGCTTACACAAAGTTAAATGGTGTAAGGGTTGTGGGCTACAGCGTCTCCCTTGAAATTCCCCCCTACACAAACCGAAACTTTGTGTTGGATAAAATTGCCGATCTGGAAAACCTCCGTTACCACAACATTACCGTTGTACAAGGATGTGCGTACCTACGGCACGAGGTAAAAAACCTAAGAAAATTACCAGAAAAGGGGATAATGTTCTATTATTCCGCCAAGTGCGGAAGACAAACTAAGGAGGGGTACGCCAGATATGAATATGTGGTGTATCCTCCAGTGGTGTTGAAGAAATTCAAATTAGACTTTCAAAAAGAATGCTTCAACACAGAAACTATTTGCGTAATGCTAGAAAATGCTATTAAATCATAGCAGCTCATCAACGAAGGCCTTGCCTCCTTCACCACAACAAGTGACAGTCTCCAAGTGGTCACCGACAGTGACGCTCCCCAGGAAGTAGTCACCGACAGTGACACTCCCCAGGAGGTGGTCACTGACAGTGACGCTCCCCAGGAAGTAGTCACCGACAGTGACACTCCCCAGGAGGTGGTCACTGACAGTGACACTCCCCAAGAGGTGGTCACCGACAGTGACACCCCCATGGAGGTGATCACCGACAGTGACACCCCCATGGAGGTGCTCAGCGACGGTTACACTTCCCAGGAGGTGGTCACCGACAGTGACACTCCCCAGGAGGTGGTCACCGACAGTGACACTCCCTTGGAGGTGGTCACTGAAGAGGACACTCCCCTGGAGGTGGTCACCGAAGAGGACACTCCCTTGGAGGTGGTCACTGAAGAGGACACTCCCCTGGAGGTGGTCACCGAAGAGGACACTCCCTTGGAGGTGGTCACCGAAGAGGACACTCCCTTGGAGGTGGTCACTGAAGAGGACACTCCCTTGAGGTGGTCACCGAGAGGACACTCCCTGGAGGTGGTCACCGAAGAGGGACACTCCTTGGAGGTGGTCTGAAGAGGACCTCCTTGGAGGTGGTCACCCAAACAGTGAGCCTCCCCAGGAGTGGTCACCGAAGAGGACACTCCCCAGGAGGTGGTCACTGACAGTGACACTCCCCAGGAGGTGGTCACCGACCGTTACGCTCCCCAGGAGGTGGTCACCGACAGTGATATTCCCCAGGAGGTGGTCACCGAAGAGGACACTCCCTTGGAGGTGGTCACCGACAGTGACACTCTCCAGGAGGTGGTCACCGACAGTGACACCCCCATGGAGGTGATCACCGACAGTGACACTCCCCAGGAGGTGGTCACCGACAGTGACACTCCCCTGGAGGTGGTCACCGAAGAGGACACTCCCCTGGAGATGGTCACCGAAGAGGACAATCCCCAGGAGGTGGTCACCGACAGTGACACCGCCATGGAGGTGATCACCGACCGTTACGCTCCCCAGGAGGTGGTCAACGAGAGTGACACTCTCCAGGAGATGGTCACCGACAGTGACACTCCCCAGGAGGTGGTCACCGACAGTGACACTCTCCAGGAGGTGGTCACCGACAGTGACACTCCCCAGGAGGTGGTCACCGAGAGGACGCACTCCTTGGAGGTTTGTCACCAGAGGGACTGCCTCCCAGGGTGGTCACCGAAGAGGACACTCCCCAGGTGGTCACTGACAGTGACACTCTCCAAGAGGTGGTCATCGACAGTGACACTCCCCTGAAAGTTGTCACCAACAGTGACACTCTCCAGGAGGTGGATACCGACAGTGACACTCTCCAGGAGGTAATCACCGACAGTGACACTCTCCAGGATGTGGTCACCGACAGTGTCACTCCCCAGGAAGTGGTCAACGAGAGTGATACTCCCCAGTAGGTGGTCACCGACAGTGCCACTCCCCAGGAGGTGCGCCATAGATCTATTGCTCAACAAGCACGTGCCAATAAGTCTCCTCACCAGGCCAAGAATACCTTGGTCTCAGGGGCCAAAGGTATTCTAAAATCAAAGCCCGAGCTGCCAAATAACAGGGTGGCAGAAGCCCGCAAAGCTGCTGCCCAACAGACCCGGGCCAATAGGCTTCCCTCTCACCAGACCAAGAATACCTTGGTCTCAGGGGCCAAAGGTATACTAAAATCAAAGCCCGAGCTGCCAAATAACAGGGTGGCAGAAGCCCGCAAAGCTGCTGCCCAACAGACCCGGGTCAATAGGCTTCCTTCTCACTAGACCAAGAATACCTTGGTCTCAGGGGCCAAAGGCATACTAAAATCAAAGCCCGAGCTGCCAAATAGCAGGGTGGCAGAAGCCCGTAAAGCTGCTGCCCAACAGGCACGGGCCATGGCCAAGGTTCGCCGCCAGAAAAATATTATTGCATGAAGATGATTCGCATTGTTTTTGTTTTTGTTTTCGTGTAAACTAAAAATAAATTATATTTTTATATTATTTGTATGATTACTCCCCAAAGCAACTCTTACTGCACTTGTAATACGACACTTTAGTCATAACGATAAGAACAATAAGAAAGATACTAATCCTTATATAAAAACCTTAGGTGTTTGGCGACTCGGTGAGTAGATCGTCAATGACTTATTTTTTGATTTGTATTTATTAAAGGTAAACTGGCCCTGGCCAGGCAGGACAGTATATCTATCTAGTTATTGAGTGATAACGAAAGCAGCATATAAAAAACAGAGAGAGAGAGAGAGAGAGAGAGAGAGAGAGAGAGAGAGAGAGAGAGAGACGTACCTCCACTCTCGTAAATTATATAAAGCAAAATTACCTTTCAATGGGGTGATTAGTTGATACAACGCCAGGTAAATGGAGGACAAAAGGAGAGAGAAAAGAAGGAAAAGACGTGAGGTGAGAGAGGAGAAAAGCGGGAAGGAAAGGAGGGTGAAATAAAAAGAAGTAGGGAGGAAAAAATGAAGAAGGAAGGATAAAATGAAGGGAAAGAGGGAGGGA
>NW_024756020.1:0-19500 GCF_018991925.1 Homarus americanus
CTTTCGGAAGGTCGATATTTCCCATTTTTATGATACAAATTTGCGTTTTCTATGATAATCTATTTTCGGAAAGTTGGTTATCTAGAAGCTTTCCGGAAAGTCAAGTCTTCTCCCACATTTTTATATTACAAATTTCCGTTTTCTGTAATCAATTTCAGGAAAGTTTAGTTTATCTAGAAACTTTCGCGGAAAGTAGATATTTCCCATTTTTATGATACAAATTTCCGTTTCTGATGAAATCTATTTTCAGCAGAATTTCGTTTAATAACCAACTTTCCGGAAAGTAGATATTTCCCATTTTTTACCAGTACGGTATAGAACACTTGACCAATCTATTTTCGGGAAAGTTAGTTTATCAAACCAACTTTCCCGGAAAGATCGATATTTCCCATTTTTTTATGATACAGTACCGTTTCAGTAAATCTATTTCAGGAAAGTTGAGTTTATCTAAAACTTTCAAAATAGTCTTCTTACATTTTTTATAATTCTAAATTTACATTTCTGATAAATTTCATTTGGTTTATCTAATAACTTTCACGGAGAAATGTAGATATTTCCCATTTTATGTTAGGTACGTTTTCTATGATAATCCTATTTTTAAAACCGTTAGTATCTAATAACTTTCGGTAGAATCTTTCCATTTTGTGATACAATTCCATTTTCTAAATTAATCTATTTTCGGCAATTTGATTTATCAATAACTTTCGGAAAGTCGATATTTCCCATTTTTTGTATACAAAATTTCCCGTTTCTAAATAAATAATTTTCAGGAAAGTTGGTTGCTCTAGAAACTTTCGCGGAAAGTGAATATTTTATTTTATGATCTAAATTTCGATTTTCTATGGTAATCTATTTTGGAAAGTTGGTTATTTAAGAAACTTTCGCGGAAGTAGATATTTTCCATTTTTATGAGTAAATTTCCGTTTTTTATGATAATCTATTTTCGGCATATTTGGTTATCTAACCAACTTTCCCGGAAAGTCAATATTTCCATTTTATGATACAAATTTCATTTTTATGATAATCCTTTTTTAAACAAGTTGGTAATCTAACTAACTTTCCGGAAAGTAGATATTTCCCATTTTTTATGATACAAATTTCCGTTTCTATGATAATCTATTTTCGTAGATTTGGTTATCTAATATAACTTTCAGCAGAAGAGTAGATATTTCCATTTTATGATACAAATTTCCGTTCTATGATAATCTCTTTTCGGCAAGATTTGTGATAAATCTAACTCTTTCAGTAGATATTTTACATTTTATGATACAAATTTCCGTTTTCCTATATGATAATCGTACCGTATGGTTGGTTTATCCTCAACTCCCAACTTTCGGAAGAATCGATATTTCCCATTTTATGATACAAATTTCCGTTTCTGCTGATAATCTATTTTCGGGGGAAAGTTGGTTATCCTCTAAACTTTCGGAAAGTCGATATTTCCCATTTTTTATGATACAAATTTCCCGTTTTCCTATGATAATCAATTTTCGGGAAGTTTGTTGTATAAACTTTCGCGGAAGAGTAGATATTTCCCATTTTTATGATACAAATTTCCGTTTTCTATGATAAATATTTTCGGCAAATTTGGTTTAACTTCAACTGTCCCGGAAAGTAGATATTTCCCATTTTTATGATACAAATTTCCCGTTTTCTGCAGTAATCTAGCACCGGCGGTGGTAATCAACTCCTTTCGGAAGGTAGATATTTCCCATTTTTATGTTAAAATTTCCGGTTGCTATGATAATCTATTTTCGGCAAATTTGGTTTATCTAACAACTTTCGGAAAGTCGATATTTCCATTTTTTACGATGTCAACTTCCCGTTTCTATGATAATCTATTTTCGGGAAAGTTGGATTTATCTAAGAAACTTTCCCGGAAGTCGATATTTCCCATTTTATGATACAAATTTCCCGTTTTCTATGATAATCGAATTTTTTGGGAAGGATTGGTTATCTAAGAAACTTCATGATAGATATTTCCATTTTTGTAATTACAAATTTCCCTGTTTCTATGATAATCTATTTTCGGGGAAGTTGGTTATTTAGAAACTTTCATGGAAGATATTTCCCATTTTTTATGATACAAATTTCCGTTTTCTATGATAAATCTATTTTCGGCAGAATTTGGTTTATCATAACTTTCCCGGAAAGTAGATAACACATTTTTTATGATACAAAATTTCACGTTTCTATGATAATCTATTTTAAGGGAGAGTTTAGTTTATCTAGAAAACTTTCTTGGAAAGTAGATATTTCCCACATTTTTATGATACAAATTTCCGTTTTTCTATGATAATCTATTTTTCGGCCAATTTGGTAATCTAACTCAACTTTCCCGGAAGATCGATATTTCCCATTTTTTATAAGTACAAATTTCCCGTTTTCTATGATAATCAATTTTCGGAAAGTTTGTTATCAAAACTTTATAGCGGAAAGTAGATATTTCCATTTTTATATGATACAAATTTCCGTTTTCTATGATAATCTATTTTCGTAAAATTTGGTTTATCTAACTCCAACTTTCTAATTAAGATATTTCCCATTTTTTATGTTCACAAATTTCTGGTTTCCTATGATAATCTATTTTCGGCAGAATTTGGTAATCTGCTCTTTCCCCGGAAAGTAGATATTTCCCATTTTTTATGATACAAATTTGTTTTCTATGATAATCTATTTTCGGCAAATTGGTTATCTAACTCAACTTTCGGAAAGTCCGATATTTCCCATTTTACGATAAATTCCCGTTTCTATGATAATCTATTTTCGGGAAAGTTGGTTATCTAGAAACTTTCGGAAAGTCGATATTTTCCCATTTTTTTTATGATGTTGATTTCCCGTTTTCTATGATAATCAATTTTTGGGAAAGTTGGTTATCTAAGAGAAAACTTTTAAGCGGAAAGTAGATATTTCCCATTTTTTATGATACAATTTCCCGTTTTCTATGATAAATCTATTTTCGGAAAGTTGGTTTAGAAACTTTCACTTGGAAAGTAGATATTTCCCATTTTATATTCATTTCCGTTTTTATGATAGTATTTTCCGGTAGGTGGTTATCTAATAACTTTCCGGAAGTCGATGCACCCATTTTTGATACACCATTCCATTTTCTAGAGTAATCTAGCTTCCGTGGTGGTTTATCTAATAACTTTCCCGGAAGTAGATATTCCATTTTATGATACAAATTTCCGTTTTCTATGATAATCTATTTTCGGCAAATTTGGTAATCTAACCTTTCAGGAAAGTAGATATTTCCATTTTATGATACAAATTTCCCGTTTTCTATGATAATATATATTTTCCGGCAAATTGCCAGTTTATCTAACTCAACTTTCGGAAGGAATCGATATTCCATTTTTATGATACAAATTTCCCGTTTCTATGATAATCATACACCCTGGGAAAGTTGGTTAATAAAGCTTTCGGAAAGTCGATATTTCCCTTTTTATGATACAAATTTTCCCGTTTTCTATGATAATCAATTTCCGGGAAAGTTGGTTTATCTAAAACTTTTCGCCCGGAAAGTAAAGATGTTCCCATTTTATGATACAAATTTCCCGTTCCTGATAATCTATTTTCGGCAAATTTCGTTTATATCTAACCAACTTTCGAGAGAAAGTAGTATTTCCATTTTATGATACAAATTTCTCCTTTTCTATGATAATCTATTTTTCGGGAAAGTTGGTTATCTAACCAACTTTCGGAAAGTCGATATTTCCCCATTTTTATGATACAAATTTCCGTTTCTATGATAATCACCATTGAAGTTGGTTATCTAAGAAACTTTCATGGAAAGTAGATATTTCCCATTTTTATGATACAAATTTCCCGTTTTCTGATAATCTATTTTCGGCAAGATTTGGTTATCTAATAACTTTCCCGGAAAGTAGATATTTCCCCATTTTTATGATGTTCAATTTCCGTTTTCTATGATAATCTATTTTGAAAACGGAATTTGATGAAAATCTAACCAACTTTCGGAAGAAGTAGATATTTCCATTTTATGATACAAATTTCCCGTTTTCACCACGATAATCTATATTCAGCAAATTTAGTTTATCATTAACTTTCCCGGAAAGTCAGTATTTTATTTTTATGATACAAATTTCCCGTTTTCTATGATAATCAATTTTCAGGAAAGTTGGTTATCTAAAACTTTCGCGGAAAGTAGATATTTCCCATTTTTATAGTACAAATTTCCCGTTTCTATGATAATCTATTTTCGGCAAATTTGAGTGAAAAATCGCTAACTCGGAAGTAGATATTTCCCATTTTTTATGATACAAATTTCCCGTTTTCTATGATGAAATCTATTACCTACGGCAAATTTGGTTATCTGCTCAACTTTCCCGGAAAGTAGATATTTCCCATTTTTTATGATACAAATTTCCGTTTTCTATGATAATCTATTTCCTGATACATTGTTAATCTAACCAACTTTCGGAAGTAGATATTTCCCACATTTTTATGATACAAATTTCCCGTTTTCTATGATAATCTATTTTCGGCAAATTTGGTTATCAACAACTTTCCCGGAAGGTCGATATTTCCCATTTTTATGATACAAATTTCCCGTTTCCTATGATAATCTATTTTAAGAAGTTGAGTTTATCTAGAAACTTTCCGGAAAGTCGATATTTTATTTTTATATTAAATTTCCGTTTCTATGATAATCAATTTTTCGGGAAAGTTTGTTATCTAAAACTTTCATGGAAAGTGGGTATAACATTTTTTATGATACAAATTTCCCGTTTTCTACTTGATAATCTATTTTCATGGAATTGGTTTATCTAACCAACTTTCACTTGGAAGAAGTAGATATTTCCCATTTTTATGATACAAAATTTCCGTTTTCTACAGTAAGTATTTTCGGAAAGTTGGTTATTTAAAACTTTCGCGGGAAGTAGATATTTCCCATTTTTTATGATACAAATTTCCTGTTTTTATGATAATCTATTTTCAGCAAATTTGGATTTATCTAACCAACTTTCGGAAAGTCGATGTCTACATTTTTTATGATACAAATTTCCTGTTTTCTATGATAATCTAATTTTCGGCAAATTTGGTAATCTAACTAACTTTCGGAAAGTAGATATTTCCCATTTTTTAAAAGTACAATTTCCGTTTTCTATGATAATCTATTTTCGGCAGAATTTGGTTATCTATCCTTTCCCGGAAAGTCGATATTTCCCATTTTTATGATACAAATTTCCCGTTTCCTATGATAATCTATTTTCGGGAAGTTGGTTATCTAAAACTTTCCCGGAAAAGTCGATATTTCCCATTTTAGAGTACAAATTTCCCGTTTTCTATGATAATCAATTTTCGGGAGAGAAGTTTGTTTATATGCGAAAACTTTCTTACGGAAAGTAGATATTTCCCATTTTTATGATACAATTTCCCGTTTTCTATGATAGTCTATTTTCGGCAAATTTCGTTATCTAATAACTTTCCCGGAAGTAGATATTTTCCCATTTTTATGGTAAAATTTCTCCTTTTCTATGATAATCTATTTTTCGGGGAAAGTTGGTTATCTAACCAACACCGGAGATCAAATATTTCCATTTTTTTTATGATCCTACAAATTTCCCGTTTCCTATGATAATCTATTTTCGTGAAAGTTGGTTATCTAAGAAACTTTCATGGAAAAATGGAAATATTTCCATTTTTTATGATACGATTTCCCATTTTCCATGATAATCTATTTTCAGCAAATTTGGTTATCTTCTTAACTTTCGGAAAGTAGATATTTCCCATTTTTATGATACAAATTTCCCGTTTTTCTATATGATAATCTGTTACCGGCAATTTGGTAGTAATATTTCAGGAGAGAAGTGATATTTCCCATTTTTTGCCTGATACAAATTTTGCGTTTTCTACGATAATCTATATTCGGCAAATTTGATGACATCAAATAACTTTCGGAAAGTCGATATTTCCCATTTTTTTATGACACAAATTTCCGTTTTCGATAATCAATTTCGGAAGTTGTGGTTATCTATAAGAAACTTTTAAGCAGAAGGAAGTAAGTCTTTCCCATTTTACCAGTACAAATTTCCCCTGTTTCTGCCAATTAATCTATTTTCAGCAAATTTGGTGAAAATCTAACTAACTTTCCCGGAAAGTGATATTTCCCATTTTTATGATACAAATTTCCCGTTTTCTATGATAATCCTATTTATTTTTCATGGAATTTGGTTTATCCTAACTCCAACTTTCCCGGAAAGTGGAGTATTTCCCATTTTTATGATATAAATTCCCGTTTTCTATGATAATCTATTTTCGGCAGAGATTTGGTGAAAATCTAATAACTTTCCCGGAAAGTAGATATTTCCCATTTTTGTGATGCAAATTTTACGTTTTCTATGATAATCTATTTTCGGCAAATTTGGTTATCTAACTTAACTTTCCCGGAAGTCGACGACTTCCCCATTTTTATGATACAAATTTCCCGTTTCCTATGATAATCTATTTCGGGAAAGTTGGTTATCAGAAACTTTCGGAAAGTCGATATTTCCATTTTTATGATACAAATTTCCGTTTTATATGATAATCAATTTTCGGGAAGTTTGTTAATCTAAGAAAACTTTTCTTGAGTAGATGTTCCATTTTTTTATGATACAAATTTCCGTTTTCTGATAATCTATTTTCAACCGTTGGTTATCTAATAACTTTCTTGAAGAGTAGATGTTCCATTTTTATGATACAAATTCCGTTTTCTATGATATTAAATCTATTTTCAGGAAAGTTGGTTATTAAAAGAAACTTTCAGCGGAAGTAGATATTTCCACATTTTATGATACAAATTTCCTGTTTTTTATGATAATCTAGTACAAAGCCGTTGGTTATCAACAACTTTCCCGGAAAGTCGATATTCCATTTTTATGATACAAATTTCCCATTTTCTATGATAATCTAATTTTCAGCGGTTGGTATCTAATAACTTTCCCGGAAAGTAGATATTTCCATTTTTATGAGTACAAATTTCCGTTTTCTATGATAATCTATTTTCGGCAAATTTGGTTATCTAACTTAATTTTCCCGGAAATTGATATTTCCCATTTTTTATATTTAAATTTCCGTTTCTATAATCGTACCGGAAGTTTGGTTGTATCCTAGAAACTTTCGGAAAGATCATTTTCCCATTTTTTTTATGTCTGATTTCGATTTTCTATGATAATCAATTTGCAAGGTTTGTTTATCAAAACTTACGCTTGGAAAGTAGATATTCCCATTTTTATATGATGCAAATTTCCTGTTCCTCTGATAGTCTATTTTCAGCAAATTTGGTTTATTAATAACTTCCCCGGAAGTAGATATTTCCCATTTTTATGATACAAATTTATCGTTTTCTATGATAATAATCACTTTCCGGGGAAAGTTGGTTTATCTAACCAACTTTCCGGAAAGTCGACAACTTTCCATTTTTTATGATACAAATTTCCGTTTCTATGATAATCTATTTGCAGGAAGTTGGTTATAAGAAACTTTCGTTTTAAAGGCAGATATTTCCATTTTGCATTTTAAATTTCACGTTTTTATATGATGAAATCTATTTTCAAGCAAATTTGGTTATCTAACTCAACTTTCGGAAAGTAGATATTCCCATTTTTATGATACAATTTTACGTTTCTGTAATCCTATTTTTTGTGGTGGTTTATTAATAACTTTCCCGGAAAAGTATATTTCCATTTTTTATGATACCAATTTATCGTTTTCTATGATATATTTTCGGGAAGAGTTGTTGTCTAGCAACTCTGGAAGTCGATATTTCCTAATTTTTTATGTCACAAATTTCATTTTCTAGGTAAATATTTTCGGAAGGTTGGTTTACATCTAAAAACAATTCACCTGAAATAGATATTTCCATTTTATGATATTTCCGTTTTCTAACAGTAATCTATTACCGTGATTTGATTTATCTAATAACTTTTGGAAAGTAGATATTTCGACTTTTTTAAGATACAATTTTCGTTTTCTATGATAATCAATATTTCGGCAAATTTGGTTATCATCTCAGAAATAGATATTTTCCTTTTTTTTTTTATGATAAAATTTCCCGTTTCTACTTATAATCTATTTTCGGCAAATTTGGTAATCAACAACACGGAAGTAGATATTTCTATTTTATAGTACAAATTTCCGTTTTCTATGAAGATATTTTCTTGATTGGTTATCTAACTTCAACTTCCCGGAAAGTCGATATTCCATTTTTTGATGATACAAATTTCCGTTTTACAGATATCAATTTTCGGAAAGTTGGTTTATCCTAGAAACTTTTCACCCGGAAAGTAGATACTTTCCCCTATTTTATATGATACAAATTTCCCGTTTCGCAATCTATTTTCGTAATTTGGTTTATCTAACTCAACTTTCCCGGAAAATGGAATATTTCCCCTTTTTTGTATGATAAAATTTCTCGTTTCTATGATAATCTATTTCCGTTTGGTTATCGTTTCAACTCTCCCCGGAAAAGTCCGATATTTCCATTTTTTACGAGTACAAAATTTCCCGTTTTCTATGATAATCTGTTTTCCGGAAGGATTTGGTTATCTAGAAACTTTCTTAAGTAGATGTTTCCATTTTTTATGATACCAAATTTCCCGTTTTTCTATGATAATCTATTTTCAGGAAAGTTAGTTTATCTTAAAACTTTCATGGAAAGTATGATATTTCCATTTTACTGATACAAATTTCCCGTTTTCTATGATAATCTATTTTCGGCAAATTTAGTGAAATCTCTTTAACTTTCGGAAAGTAGATAACTTATTTTTTATGATACAAATTTCCGTTTTCTATATGATAATCTATTTTCGGCAAAGGTACAGTTTATCCTAGCTCAACTTTCTCGGAAAGTAGATATTTCATTTTTGTGATACCAAATTTCCCGTTTTCTGCCAGTGATAATCTATTTTCATCAATGTCAATCATCTTCTAATCGTCCTTATTATACCAAATTTCCGTTTCTATGATAATCTATTTTCAATAAAATTTGATTTATCTAAGAAACTTTCCCGGAAAGTCGATATTTTCCCCATTTTTTATGATACAAATTTCCCGTTTTCTATGATATCTAATTTTCGGGGAAAGTTTGTTGTTATCCTAAAAGCTTTCCTGTGGAAAGTAAGATATTCCATTTTTATGATACAAATTTCCACGTTTCTATGATAAATCTATTTTCCTGTAGATTTGGTTATCCTAGCTCCAACTTTCAGCGGAAAGTAGATATTTCTATTTTATATTTAAATTTCCCTGTTTTCTATGATAATCGAATTTTCTGGAAAGTTGGACGGATTTATCTAGAAACTTGCCCTTGGAAAGTAGATATTTCCATTTTATACATTTATTTTACGTTTTCTATGAATAAATTCTATTTTCAGGAAGTTGGTTGTTAGAAACTTTCTCGGAGTAGATATTTCCCATTTACCCAATGATACAAATTTCCTGTTTTATGATAGTAATCTATTTTCATGGTTGGTTATCTAACCAACTTTCCCGGAAAGTCGATATTTTTCATTTTTTGTAGTACGAATTCCGTTTTCTATGATAATCTATTTTTCGGCAAATTTGAGTACGTCTATTCTTTCGGAAAGTAAAGATATTTCCCATTTTTTATATTCTAAAATTTCCCGTTTTCTATGATGAAAATCCTATTTCGTAAGTTGGTTATCTAATAACTTTCGGAAAGTCGATATTTTCCCATTTTTATGATACAAATTTTCCGTTTTCTATGATAATCTATTTTCGGGAAAGTTGATTTATCTAAAACTTTTCGGAAAGTCGATATTTCCCATTTTTATGATACAAATTTCCCGTTTTCTATGATAATCAATTTTTCGGAAAGTTTGTTATCCCTAGAAAACTTTCATGAAAGTAGATATTTCCCATTTTTATGATACAAATTTCGTTTTCTATGATAATCTATTTTCAGCTTAAAATTTGGTTTATTAACCAACTTTCCCGGAAAAGTGATATTTCCCATTTTTTTATATGATACCAAATTTATCGTTTTTCTATGATAATCTATTTTCGGGAAGAAGTTGGTTATCTAACCAACTTTCCCGGAAGAATCAAATATACATGATACAAATTTCCCGTTTTCTACTGATAATCTATTTTCGGGAAAGTTGATTTATCCTAAGAAACTTTCGTTTAAAGTAGATATTTCATTTTTGTGAT
The DNA here is from genome assembly GCF_018991925.1 of Homarus americanus. Lineage (NCBI taxonomy): Eukaryota > Metazoa > Arthropoda > Malacostraca > Decapoda > Nephropidae > Homarus > Homarus americanus. The sequence continues at coordinate 10,180 of NW_024756020.1, forward strand.
ACGATTTCCGTTTTCTATGATAATCTATTTTCCTGGTAAAATTTGGTTTATCTATGTAACTTTCTCGGAAAGTAGATATTTCCCATTTTTTTATGATACAAATTTTCCCGTTTCTATGATAATCTATTTTCAGCCAAATTCGGTGAAATCTAACTAACTTTCGAAGGTAGATATTTCCCACATTTTTTAAGATAAATTTCCCGTTTCTATGATAATCCTATTTTCCGGCAAATTTAGTTTATGTAACTTTCAGGAAAGTAGATATTTCCCATTTTTATGATACAATTCCCGTTTTCCTATGATAATCTATTTTCATCGGCAAATTTGAAATCGCTTAACTTTCCCCGGAAGAAGATATTTCCATTTTGTGAGTACAAATTTTCCGTTTTCTATGAAATCTATTTTTCCGGGAAGAAGTTAGTTTATCTAACAACTTTTCCCGGAAGTCAGTATTTCCATTTTTTTTATGATACAAATTTCCGTTTTCTATGATATCAATTTTCTAGGGAAAGTTTGAACATCTAAGAAACTTTTCATGGAAATGGAATGTTCCCATTTTTTTATATGATACAATTTCCATTTCTATGATGATGTCTATTTTACCGGCAGAATTTGGATTTATCCTATTCAACTTTCGGAAGTAGATATTTCCCATTTTATGGTAAATTTCTCCGTTTTCTGATAATCTATTTTCGGGGAAAGTTGGTTTATCTAACCAACTCGGAAAAGTCGATATTTCCCATTTATATATGATACAAATTTCCCGTTTTCTATGATAATCTATTTTCGGGAAAGGATTGGTTATCTAGAAAACTTTCTCTTGGAAAGTCGATATATTTCCCATTTTTGTAAGTACAAATTTCCGTTTTTCTATGATAATCTATTTAAACCTGGGTTGATTTATCTATAACTTTCCTTGGAAAGTAGATATTTCCCATTTTTATGATACAAATTTCCGTTTCTATGATAATCTATTTTCGGCAAGTTTGGTAATCTAACTCCAACTTTCGGAGAGTAAGATATTTCCCATTTTTTGTGATACAAATTTCCCGTTTCTGTGATGATCTCTATTTTCCGGAAAGTTGGTTATTTAAAACTTTTCGGAAAGTAGATATTTCCCATTTTTATGATACAAATTTCCCGTTTTTATATGATAATCTATTTTTCGGAAGGTTGGTTTATCTATAACTTTCGGAAGTCGATATTTCCCATTTTTTATATGATACAAATTTCCCGTTTTCTATGATAATCTATTATTTTTCGGCAAATTTGGTTATCTAACCAACTTTTCGGAAGTAGATATTTCAATTTTTATGATACCTAAATTTCCGTTTTCTATGATGAAAATCATTTTCGGCAAATTTGGTAATCTAACTCAACTTTCGGAAAGTACGTCTTCCCATTTTTATGGAAACAAATTTCCGTTTTCTATGATAATAATCTATTTTCGGCAAATTTGGTTTATCTAACCAACTTTGGAAGAGTCCGATATTTCCCATTTTATGATACAAATTTCCCGTTTTCTACCATGATAATCTATTTTCCGGGAAGTTGGTTTATCTAGAAACTTTCCCGGAAAGTCGATATTTCCCATTTTTTATGATACAAATTTCCGTTTTACCATGATAATCAATTTTCCGGGAGAAAGTTGGTTATCTAAAAACTTTCCAGCGGAAAGTAAATATTTCCCATTTTTATGATACAATTCCGTTTCTATGATAATCTATTTTCGGCAAATTTCGTTATCTAACCAACCTTTCCAGAGAGTCGATATTTCCCATTTTTATGATACAAATTTCCGTTTCTATGATAATCCTTTACTGTGAAAGTTGGTTATCTAAAACTTTCGCGGAAAATAGATATTTCCCATTTTATGATACAAATTCCCGTTTTCTGATAATCTATTTTCGGCAAATTTGGTTATCTAACCAACTTTCCCAGTAGATATTTCCATTTTATAATTACAAATTTCCGTTTCTATGATAATCTATTTTCAGCAAATTTGGTGAAATCTTCAGCTTTCGGAAAGTAGATATTTCCCATTTTTTATGATACAAATTTCCGTTTTCTGCGATAATCTATATTCGGCAAATTTGGTTATCAAACCAACTTTTCCCGGAAGATCGATATTTCCCGTTTTTTATGATACAAATTTCCCGTTTTCTATGATGAAAATCAATTTCGGGAAAGTTGGTTATCCTAAGAAACTTTCATATGATAAGATATTTCCCATTTTTATGTTACAAATTTCCGTTTTCTATGATAATCTATTTTCGGCAAAATTTGGTAATCTAACCTAACTTTCGGAAATTAGATGTTTTATTTTTATGATACAAATTTCCCGTTTTCCTATGATAATCTATTTTCAGCAAATTTGGTTATCAACATAACTTTCCGGAAAGTAAGATATTTCCATTTTTATGATACAAATTTCCGTTTCTTATGATAATCTATTTTCATGATTTGATCTAACTCCTTTCCCGGAAAGTAGATATTTCCCATTTTATATTTCTAATTTCAGTTTTCTATGATAATCTAATTTTCGGCAAAATTTGGTTTATCTAGAAACTTTCGGAAAGTCGATATTTCCCATTTTTATGATACAAATTTCCGTTTCTATGATAATCATTTTGGGGAAGTTTGTTATCTAAAACTTTCATGGAAGAAGTAGATATTTCCCATTTTTATATTCTATTCCGTTTTCTATGATAATCTATTTTCGTATAATTTAGTTTATCTAACAACTTTCCATGAAAGTAAGATATTTCCCATTTTTATGATACAAATTTCCCGTTTCTATGATGATGAAAATCAATTTTGGAAAGTTGGTTTATCTAGAAAACTTTCGCGGAAAAGTAGATATTTCCCATTTTTTGATACAAATTTCCGTTTTCTATGATAATCTATTTTTCGGGAAAGTTGGATATTCTAAGAAACTTTTCATGGGAAGTAGATATTTCCCATTTTATGATACAAAATTTCCTGTTTTTTTATGATAATCTATTTCGGCAAATTTGGTTATCTAACTCAACTTTCGGAAGTCGATATTTCCCATTTTTTATGATGGAATTTCCGTTTCTATGATAATCTATTTTCGGCAAATTTGGTGGCAATCTAATAACTTTCGGAAGTAGATATTTCCATTTTTGCAAATTACAAATTTTCCCGTTTTCTATGACAAAATCTATTTTCGGCAAATTCAGTTTATCTAAATAACTTTCGGAGTCGATATTTTCCCATTTTTATAAATTAAATTTCCGTTTTCTATGATAATCTATTTTGGAGAAGATTGGATTCTAAAACTTTCGGAAGTCGATATTTCCCATTTTTATGATACAAATTTCCCGTTTTTCTGATAATCAATTTTCGGGAAGTTTGTTATCTAAGAAACTTTCATGAGTAAGATATTTCCATTTTTATGAGTACAAATTTCCGGTTTTTCTGATAATCTATTTTCTGGTAAATTTGGTAATCTAATCCAACTTTCCCGGAAAGTAGATATTTCCCCAATTTTATGATACAAATTTCCCGTTTTCTGTATTAATCTATTTTCGGCAAATTTGGTTTATCTAACCAACTTTACCGGAAAGTCCGATATTTCCCATTTTACGATACAGATTTCCGTTTTCTACTTATTAATCCTATTTTACCGGGAAGTTGGTTTATCTAAAACTTTCCCGGAAGTCGGTATTTCCCATTTTTTATGATACAAATTTCCCGTTTTCTATGATAATCAATTTTTGGGAAAGTTGAGTTTATCTAAGGCTTTCGCGGAAAGTAGATATTTCCATTTTATGATACAAATTTCCGTTTCTATGATAGTAATTTTTCGGGAAAGTTGGTTATCTAGAAACTTTCGCGGAAGATATTTCCCATTTTTATGATACAAATTTCCGTTTCTATGATAATCTATTTTCAGCCATATTCGTTATCTAACCAACTTTCCAGTCGATATTTCCCATTTTATGATACAAATTTCCCGTTTCTATGATAATCTATTTTCGTGAAAGTTGGTTATCTAGAAACTTTCGCGGAAAGTAGATATTTCCATTTTTATGATACAAAATTTCCGTTTTCTATGATAATCTATTTTCGGCAAATTTAGTTTAATACTCAACTTTCCCGGAAATTAGATATTCTCTTTCCCGGAAAGTAGATATTTTCCCATTTTTATGATACAATTTCCCGTTTTCTATGATAATCTATTTTCGGCAAATTTGGTTATCTAACTAACTTTCGGAAGTCGATATTTCCCATTTTTTATGATACAAATTTCCGTTTTCTATGATAATCTATTTTCGGGAAAGTTTGGTTATCTAACAACTTTCCCGGAAAGTGATATTTCCCATTTTATGATACAAATTTCCCGTTTTCTATGATAATCTATTTTTGGAGAAAGTTGGTTATCTAAACTTTCGGGAAATGAATATTTCCCATTTTTATGATACAAATTTCCCGTTTTCTATGATAATCTATTTTCGGGAAAGTTGGTTGTTAAAACTTTTCATGATAGATATTTCCCATTTTTATGATACAAATTTCCGTTTTTTATGATAATCTATTTTCGGCAAATTTGGTTATCTATCAACTTTCCCGGAAAGTCGATATTTCCCATTTTTATGATACAAATTTCCGTTTTCTATGATAATCTATTTTTTAAGCAAATTTGGTTATCTAATAACTTTCCCGGAAGTAGATATTTCCCATTTTTTATGATACAAATTTCCCGTTTTCTATGATAATCTATTTTCGGCAAATTTGGTTATCTAATAACTTTCGGAAAGTAGATATTTCCCATTTTTATGATACAAATTTCCCGTTTTCTATGATAATCTATTTTCGGCAAATTTGGTAATCTAACCAACTTTCGGAAAGTAGATATTTCCCATTTTTATGATACAATTCCCGTTTTCTATGATAATCTATTTTCGGCAAATTTGGTAATCTAATAACTTTCCCGGAAAGTAGATATTTCCCATTTTTTATGATACAAATTTCCGTTTTTCTACGATAATCTATTTTCGGCAAATTTGGTTTATCAAAAACTTTCCCGGAAAGTCGATATTTCATTTTTATGATACAATTTCCGTTTTCTATGATAATCAATTTTCGGGAAAGTTGGTTATCTAAGAAACTTTTCGCGGAAAGTAGATATTTCCCATTTTTTTATGATACAAATTTCCCGTTTTCTATGATAATCTATTTTTCGGGAAAGTTGGTTATTTAAGCTATTCGCGGAAGTAGATATTTCCCATTTTTATGATACAAATTTCCGTTTTTTATGATAATCTATTTTCGGCAAATTTGGTTATCTAACCAACTTTCCCGGAAAGTCGATATTCCCATTTTTTATGATACAAATTTCCCTTTTCTATGATAATCTATTTTCGGCAAATTTGGTTATCTAACTAACTTTCCCGGAAAGTAGATATTTCCCATTTTTTATGATACAAATTTCCCGTTTTCTATGATAATCTATTTTCGGCAAATTTGGTTATCTAACTAACTTTCCCGGAAAGTCGATATTTCCATTTTTATGATACAAATTTCCGTTTTCTGTGATAATCTATTTTCGGAAAAGTTGGTTTATCTAGAAACTTTCCCGGAAAGTGATATTTCCCATTTTTTATGATACATTTCGTTTTCTATGATAATCTATTTCGGCAAATTTGGTTATCTAATAACTTTCCCGGAAAGTAGATATTTCCATTTTTATGATACAAATTTCCGTTTTTCTGTGATAATCTATTTTCGGGAAGTTAGTTATCTAACTTTCGGAAGTCGATATTTCCCATTTATAATACAATTTTCCCGTTTCTATGATAATCTATTTTCGGGAAAGTTGGTTATCTAAACTTTCGGAAAAGTAGATATTTCCATTTTTTATGATACAAATTTCCCGTTTTCTATGATAATCTATTTTCGGAGAATTTGGTTATCTAACCAACTTTCCCGGAAAGTAGATATTTCCCATTTTTTTATGATACAAATTTCCGTTTTCTATGATAATCTATTTTTCGGCAAATTTGGTTATCTAACTAACTTTCCCGGAAAGTCGATATTTCCCATTTTTTACGATACAAATTTCCCGTTTTCTATGATAATCTATTTTCGGGAAAGTTGGTTATCTAAAACTTTCCCGGAAAGTCGATATTTCCCATTTTTTATGATACAAATTTCCCGTTTTCTATGATAATCAATTTTTTGGGAAAGTTGGTTATCTAAAACTTTCGCGGAAAGTAGATATTCCCATTTTTTATGATACAAATTTCCCGTTTCTATGATAATCTATTTCGGGAAAATTTGGTTATTTAAACTTTCGCGGAAAGTAGATATTTCATTTTTATGATACAAATTTCCCGTTTTTTTATGATAATCTATTTTCGGCAAATTTGGTTTATCTAACAACTTTCCCGGAAGTCGATATTTCCCATTTTTATGATACAAATTTCCCGTTTCTATGATAATCTATTTTCGGCAAATTTGGTAATCTAACTCTTTCCCGGAAGTAGATATTTCCCATTTTTTATGATACAAATTTCCGTTTTTCTATGATAATCTATTTTCGGCAAATTTGGTTATCTATCAACTTTCCGGAAAGTAGATATTTCCCATTTTTTGTGATACAAATTTCGTTTTCTATGATAATCTATTTTCCGTAAATTTGGTAATCTAACCAACTTTCCGGAAAGTAGATATTTCCCATTTTTATGATACAAATTTCCGTTTTCTATGATAATCTATTCCGGCAAATTTGGTAATCTAACTAACTTTCCGGAAAGTAGATATTTCCCATTTTTTATGATACAAATTTCCGTTTTTCGATAATCTATTTTCGGCAAATTTGGTTTATCAAACCAACTTTCCGGAAAGTCGATATTTCCCATTTTTTATGATACAAATTTCCCGTTTTCTAATTTCCCATTTTTTTTTGATACAAATTTCCCGTTTTCTATGATAAATGTTTTTGTGGAATTTGGTAATCTAACTCCAACTTTCCCGGAAAGTAGATATTTCCCATTTTTATGATACAAATTTCCGTTTTCTGTGATAATCTATTTTCGGGAAAGTTGGTTATCTGAAACTTTCCCGGAAAGTCGATATTTCCATTTTTTTATGATACAAATTTCCCGTTTTCTATGATAATCAATTTTCGGGAAAGTTTGTTTCTAAAACTTTCGCGGAAAGTAGATATTTTCCCATTTTTTATGATACAAATTTCCGTTTTTCTTATTAATCTATTTTCGGCAAATTTGGTAATCTAACTCTTTCCCGGAAAATGAATATTTCCATTTTTTGTGATACAAATTTCCCGTTTTCACGATAATGAAATATTTTCGGCAACGATTTGGTTATCAAACTAACTTTCCCGGAAGTCGATATTTTCCATTTTTTATGATACCAATTTTGCGTTTTCTATGATAATCAATTTTCGGGAAAGTTGGTTTATCTAGAAACTTTGGTTATCTAGAAAACTTTCGCGGAAGTAGATATTTCCCATTTTTATGATACAAATTTCCGTTTTCTATGATAATCTATTTTCGGCAAATTTGGTTATCTAACTAACTTTCGGAGTAGATATTTCCCATTTTTATGATACAAATTTCCGTTTTCTGTGATAATCTATTTGCAAGTTGGTAATCTATCTCTTTCGGAAAGTAGATATTTCCCATTTTTTGCGATACAAATTTCCGTTTTCATGATAATCTATTTTTCGGGAAGTTGGTTATCTAAGCTTTTCCCGGAAAGTCGATATTTATTTTTTTATGATACAAATTTCGTTTTCTATGATAATCTATTTTCGGGAAGTTGGTTATCCTAAACTTTCGTGAAAGTAGATATTTCCCATTTTTTATGATACAAATTTCCGTTTTCTATGATAATCTATTTCTCAGGAAGTTTGGTTTATTAAACTTTCATGGAAGTAGATATTTCCCATTTTTATGATACAAATTTCCGTTTTCTATGATAATCTATTTTCGGCAAATTTGGTTATCTAACTTTAACTTTCCGAGTCGATATTTCCCATTTTATGATACAAATTTCCGTTTTCTGCGATAATCTATTTTCCGGCAAATTTGGTAATCTAACTAACTTTCCCGGAAAGTAGATGTTCCCATTTTTTATGATACAAATTTCCCGTTTTCTAGATAATCTATTTTCGGGAAATTTGGTTTTCTAAGAACTTTCATGGAAAGTGGATATTTCCCATTTTTATGATACAAATTTCCGTTTTCTGGATAATCTATTTTTCAGCAAATTTGGTTATCTAATAACTTCCCGGAAAGTCGATATTTCCCATTTTTATGATACAAATTTCCCGTTTTCTATGATAATCTATTTTCGGAAATTTGGTTATCTAACTAACTTTCCCGGAAAGTAGATATTTCCCATTTTTATGATACAAATTTCCCGTTTTCTGTAATAATCTATTCACCGGAGGTTGGTTATCTAACCAACTTTCCCGGAAGTCGATATTTCCCATTTTTTATGATACAAATTTCGTTTTCTATGATAATCTATTTTCAGGAAAGTTGGTTATCTAAAAACTTTCATGGAAGTAGATATTTCCCATTTTTTATGATACAAATTTCCCGTTTTCTATGATAATCTGTTTTTAGCAAATTTGGTTATCTAATAACTTTCCCGGAAAGTAGATATTTCCCATTTTTTATGATACAGTTTCGTTTTCTATGATAATCTGTACCGGCAATTTGGTAATCGCTTAACTTTCGGAAAGTAGATATTTCCCATTTTTATGATACAAATTTCCCCGTTTTCTATGATAATCTATTTTCGGGAAAGTTGGTTATCTAAGAAACTTTCCGGAAGAGTCGATATTTCCCATTTTTTATGATACAAATTTCCGTTTTCTGTGATAATCAATTTTTCGGGAAAGTTGGTTATCTAGAAAACTTTCGCGGAAGTAGATAACATTTTTATGATACAATTTCATTTTCTTGCATTAATCTATTTTCCAAATTTGGTAATCTAATAACTTTCTAGTGATATTTCCATTTTTAGTGCAAATTTCCGTTTCTGCGATAATCTATTTTCGGCAAATTTGGTTTATCAAATAACTTTCCTGAAAGTCGATATTTCCCATTTTTTATGATACAAATTTCCGTTTTCTGTGATAATCTATTTTTCGGCAAATTTGGTAATCTAATAACTTTCCCGGTAGATATTTCCGATTTATGATACAAATTTCGATTTTCATTGATAATCTATTTTCGGCAAATTTGGTTTATCTATCAACTTTCCCGGGGAAGTGATGTTTCCATTTTTATGATACAAATTTCCCGTTTCTATGATAATCTA
>NW_024756021.1:0-17527 GCF_018991925.1 Homarus americanus
CTGGTAGCGTTCAGTTACGTATTGCTGTTCTGTAACCTGGTAGTGTTCTGTAACCTGGGAGTGTTGTTTAACCTTACTAAGTGTTCTGGCTTACAAGAGTGTTCTGTAACCCAGAGTGTTCTGTAACCTGGGGGTGTTCTGTAACCTGCGGTATTCTGTAACCTAGAGTGTTCTGTAGCAGAGTGTTCTATAACCTGAAGTGTTTGTAACCAGGAGTGTTCTACCTTAACCCGAGAGTGTTCTGCTAATCCAGGGTGTTCTGTAACCTGGGAAGCAGAGTGCTCTGTAACCCAGGAGGTTCTCAACCTGGGAGTGTTCTGCCGCAAACCAGGAGGTTCTGTAACCTGGGAAGTGTTCTGTAACCCGAGAGTGTTCTGTAACTAGAGTGTTCTGTAACCCAAGGCAGTGTCCTGCTAACCTAGAGTGTTTGTCACCCAGGGAGTGTTCTGTAACCTGGGAGTGTTCTGTAACCCAGGGATGTTCTCCGCCCAGGAGTGTCCTGTAACCTGGGGAGTGTTTTCCTTAACCCAGGAGTATTCTGTAACCTGGGGAGTGTTCTGTAACCCAGGGAGTGTTCTGTAACCTGGGGAGTGTTCTGTAACCCAGGGAGTGTTCTGTAACCTGGGGAGTGTTCTGTAACCTGGGGAGTGTTTTGTAACCCAGGGAGTGTTCTGTAACCTGGGGAGTGTTCTGTAACTTGGGGGGTGTTCTGTAACCTGGGGAGTGTTCTGTAACCCAGGGAGTGTTCTGTAACCTGGGGAGTGTTTTGTAACCCAGGGAGTGTTCTGTAACCTGGGGAGTGTTCTGTAACCCAGGGAGTGTTCTGTAACCCAGGGAATGTTCTGTAACCCAGGCAGTGTTCTGTATAATAAATAGTAAAATTAGTGTAGAATTATGTATTTTATGTAAGTGATGTCTGAAACCTCGCAGCATGTTTGTTGTGCAGCAGAGGCCTCTCTCTGTGCCACATTCCATTTAGAGTTGTCACATGTAAGTAGTTAAAAATATAAGTAAATTCTACTTTTCTATTCTTGTACCTATTTAGTATCATATAATCACGAGTTTATTATAAGGTGGAAATAACAATATTAAGTGGTGAAAAATACTGCTGAGTGTGATATGTCTCCCGGCCCACTCCGCTAAACCACTTGGAAAGGGAGCCGCTATATAAGATACAGGAACCTATGAATTAGCCAACCTAAATTTTAGAAATCATTAATGAGCTTTTCCAGCAAAAAGCATAAATGAATGTTTAGGTAACCAGAGGGGGTACATGTGTAGGTTTATTATATGGAAACCAGGTATTGTAGGGGTGTGCTACCAGCGCCACCTACCAAACCAGGCTGTTACTACACTAGTGTTTACCGCCTGTCTTTGAACATTGTGATCTGTGCTTTACTATATTGCTCTGTATATTATTGATCGCTGTGCATCGTTCCTATTGCTGTGCATCGCTGTTATTGTTGTGACTTTAACGTGTTATTGAGTACTGTACGGACTGTTCACTACCCTGCACTATTGTGTACTAAAGTGATTGCTCCTCCCTCCTCCTCCACCACTCTGGTTAGCTAACAGGTGGACCAGGTCAGAACTCTTTACTGTATTACCTATATGTTTTTGTCCTTATGATAATAATTTTTTACGCATTCTGTATGAACGAATGTGTGTTCATGTAAGAGAGTAAAAGAAAAAAAATACGATTATTTACCCAAAATTATGAGTTCAACAATAACATATCTCACAGATGAGCTTCACACACTCTGGGTGGTAAGTCGGCCAGTTGGTGACTACGCTATACACTTATGTGCCATCTCCACGGATATTACTCCTAGTTATTCCTTGTTTAAGATATTACTCCTAGTTATCCCTTGTTTAAGATATTACTCCTAGTTATCCCTTGTTTAAGATATTACTCCTAGTTATCCCTTGTTTAAGATATTACTCCTAGTTATCCCTTGTTTAAGATATTACTCCCTGGATTTATCCCTTGTGTAAGATATTACTCTGGTTATCCCTTGTTTAAGATATTATTCCTAGTTATCCCTTGTTTAAGATATTACTCCTAGTTATCCCTTGTTTAAGATATTACTCCTAGTTATCCCTTGTTTAAGATATTATTCCTAGTTATCCCTTGTTTAAGATATTATTCCTAGTTATCCCTTGTTTAAGATATTATTCCTAGTTATCCCTTGTTTAAGATATTACTCCTAGTTATCCCTTGTTTAAGATATTATTCCTAGTTATCCCTTGTTGAAGATATTACTCCTAGTTATCCCTTGTTTAAGATATTATTCCTAGTTATCCCTTGTTTAAGATATTACTCCTAGTTATCCCTTGTTTAAGATATTACTCCTAGTTATCCCTTGTTTAAGATATTACTACTAGTTATCCCTTGTTTAAGATATTACTCCTAGTTATCCCTTGTTTAAGATATTACTCCTAGTTATCCCTTGTTTAAGATATTATTCCTAGTTATCCCTTGTTTAAGATATTTATTCCTGGTTGTATCCCTTGTTTAAGATATTATTCCTAGTTATCCCTTGTTTAAGATATTACTCCTGGTTATCCCTTGTTTAAGATATTATTCTAATTTGTCCTTGATATTAAGTTATCCCTTGTTTATATTACTCCGAAGTTATCCCTTGTTTAAGATATTACCCTAGTTATCCCTTGTTTAAGATATTACTCCTAGTTATCCCTTGTTTAAGATATTATCCTTGTTTTAGATATTACCTAGTTATCCCTTGTTTAAGATATTACTCCTAGTTATCCTTGTTTAAGATATTATTCCTATATTATTGTCATATATTACCCTAGTTATCCCTTGTTTAAGATATTCCCTAGTTATCCCTTGTTTAAGATATTATTCCTAGTTATCCCTTGTTTAAGATATTGCTCCTAGTTATCCCTTGTTTAAGATATTACCCTAGTTATCCCTTGTTTAAGATATTACTCCTAATGGTGTCCTTGTTTAAGATGTACTTCCTAGTTATCCCTTGTTTGATATTACTCCTAGTTATCCCTTGTTAAGATGTACTCCTAGTTATCCCTTGTTTAAGATATTACTTGTTTAGATGTACCCTAGTTATCCCTTGTTTAAGATATTACTCCTAGTTATCCTTGTTTTGTTTAAGATATTACTCCTAGTTATCCTTGTTTAAGATATTATCCCTTGTTTTAAGATGTGCCTAGTTATCCCTTGTTTAAGATATTACTCCTAGTTATCCCTTGTTTAAGATATTACTCCTCCTTGTTTTAGTTATCCCTAGTTATCCTTGTTTAAGATATTACTCCTAGTTATCCCTTGTTTAAGATGTTATTCCTAGTTATCTTGTTTAAGATATTAAGTTATCCCTTGTTAAGATATTATTCTAGTTATCCCTTGTTTAAGATATATTATTCCTAGTTATCCCTAGTTTAAGATAGTACTCCTAGTTATCCTTGTTTAAGATATTATTCCTAGATTATCCTTGTTTGAATATTATTCCTAGTTATCCCTTGTTTAAGATATTATTCCTAGTTATCCTTGTTTAAGATATTGCTCCTAGTTATCCCTTGTTTAAATATTATTCCTAGTTATCCCTTCTTTTAGATATTACTCCTAGTTATCCCTTGTTTAGATATTACTCCTAGTTATCCCTTGTTTAAGATATTATTCCTAGTTATCCCTTGTTTAAGATATTCCTAGTTATCCTTGTTTAAGATATTATTCCTAGTTATCCTTGTTTAAATTACTCCTAGTTATCCTTGTTTAAGATATTATTCCTAATTATCCCTTGTTTAAGATATTACTCCTAGTTACCTTGTTTAAATATTGCTCCTATTTATCCTTGTTTGAATATTATTCCTAGTTATCCCTTGTTTAAATATTACTCTAGTTATCCCTTGTTTAAGATATTTTCCTAAGTTGTCCTTGTTTGAATATTACTCCTAGTTATCCTTGTTTGAATATTACTCCTAGTTACCCTTGTTTAAGAATATTACTCCTAGTTATCCCTTGTTTGAATATTACTCCTAGTTATCCTTGTTTAAGATATTATCCTCTTTACCCTTGTTTAGATATTACTCCTAGTTATCCTTATTTGAATATTATTCCTGTTATCCCTTGTTTAAGATATTACTCCTAGTTATCCCTTGTTTAAGATATATTCTATTATCCTTGTTTAAGATTCTCCTAGTTATCCTTGTTTTAATTACTCTATATCCTTGTTTAAATATTATTCCTAGTTACCCTTGTTTGAATATCCTAGTTATCCTTGTTTGAATTACTCCAGTTATCCTTGTTAATATTATTCCTAGTTACCCTTGTTTAAGATATTATTAGTTTCCTTGTTAAGATATTCTCCCAGTTATCCCTTGTTTAAGATATATTCTAGTTAACCCCTTTTAGATATTCCTAGTTATCCCTTGTTTGAATATTATTCCTATAGTTATCCTTGTTAGAATATTACTCCTAGTTATCTTGTTTAGATATTACTCCTAGTTATCCTTGTTTAAGATATTACTCCTAGTTATCCCTTGTTTTAAGATATTACTCCTAGTTATCCTTGTTTAAGATATACTCCCTATTAATCCCTTGTTTAAGATATTACTCCTATTATCCCTTTAGATATTACTCATTACCTTATTTAGATATTACTCCCTGGTTATCCCTTGTTTAAATATTACTCTAGTTATCCCTTGTTTAAAGATATTCCTAGTTAACCCTTGTTTGAATTACTCCTATTCCTTGTTTAAGATATTACTCCTAGTTATCCCTTGTTTAGATATTACTCCTAGTTATCCTTGTTTAGATATTATTCCCTAGTTATCCTTGTTTAAGATATTACTCCTAGTTATCCCTTGTTTAAGATATTATTCCTAGTTATCCTTGTTTAAGATATTACTCCCTAGTTATCCCTTGTTTAAGATATTATTCTAGTTATCCCTTGTTTTAGATATTGCTCTAGTTATCCTTGTTTAAATATTACTCCTAGTTATCCTTGTTTAATATTATTCTAGTTACCCTTGTTTTTGAATATTACTCCTAGTTATCCTTGTTTAAGATATTACTCCTAGTTATCCCTTGTTTAGATATTACTCCTAGTTATCCCTTGTTTCCAAAACCCAAAACCTTGTTTAAGATATTACTCAGTTATCCTGTTTAGATATTCTAGTTATCCTTGTTTATATTATTCCTATATCCAAGTTTAAGATATTACTCTAGTTATCCCTTGTTTAAGATATTACTCCTAGTTATCCTTGTTTAGATATTACTCTAGTTATCCTTGTTTTAAGATATTACTCTAGTTATCCTTGTTTGAATATTGCTCCTAGTTATCCTTGTTTAAGATATTACTCCTAGTTATCCTTGTTTAGATATTACTCCTAGTTATCCCTTGTTTAGATATTACTCCCTAGTTATCCCTTGTTTAAGATATTATTCCTAGTTATCCCTTGTTTAGATATTACTCCTAGTTATCCCTTGTTAAGATATTACCCTTCCTTGTTTAAGATATTACTCTAGTTATCCTTGTTTGAATATACTCAGTTATCCTTGTTTAATATTATTCCTAGTTATCCTTGTTTAAGATAATATTACTCTAGTTATCCCTTGTTTAAGATATTACTCCTAGTTATCCCTTGTTTAGATATTACTCCTAGTTATCCCTTGTTTAAGATGTATTCTATTGTCCTTGTTTAAGATATTATTCCTAGTTATCCTTGTTTAAGATATTATTCTAGTTATCCTTGTTTAAGATATTATTCTAGTTATCCCTTGTTTAAGATATTATTCCTAGTTATCCCTTGTTTAAGATATTACTCCTAGTTATCCCTTGTTTAAGATATTATTCCTAGTTATCCCTTGTTTAAGATATTACTCCTAGTTATCCTGTTTAAGATATTACTCCTAGTTATCCCTTTTAATATATTTCCCTTGTTTAATATTATTCCTAGTTATCCTGTTTAAGATATTATTCCCTAGTTATCTTGTTTAAGATATTACTCCTAGTTACCCTTGTTTAAGATATTACTCTAGTTATCCCTTGTTTAAGATATTATTCCTAGTTATCCCTTGTTTAGATATTACTCCTAGTTACCTTGTTTAAGATATTATCTAGTTATTTTTAAATATTATTCCTAGTTATCCCTTGTTTAAGATATTACTCTTAGTTATCCCTTGTTTAGAATATTACTCCTAGTTATCCCTTGTTTAAGATATTACTCCTAGTTATCCCTTGTTTAAGATATTACTCCTAGTTACCCTTGTTTTAAGATATTACTCTAGTTATCCTTGTTTAAGATATTACTCCTAGTTATCCCTTGTTTAAGATATTATTCCTAGTTAACCCTTGTTTAAGATATTACTCCTAGTTATCTTGTTTAGATATTATTCCTAGTTATCCCTTGTTTAAATATTACTCCTAGTTATCCTTGTTTAAGATATT
Source organism: Homarus americanus (assembly GCF_018991925.1). NCBI lineage: Eukaryota > Metazoa > Arthropoda > Malacostraca > Decapoda > Nephropidae > Homarus > Homarus americanus. The sequence goes on from NW_024756021.1 coordinate 6,429, forward strand.
ATTCCTAGTTATCTGTAAGATATTATTCCTAGTTATCCCTTGTTTAAGATATTCCTAGTTATCCCTTGTTTAAGATATTACTCCTAGTTATCCCTTGTTTTAAGATATTATTCCTAGTTATCCCTTGTTTAAGATATTACTCCTAGTTATCCCTTGTTTAGAATATTACTCCCAGTTATCCTTGTTTAGATATTATCCTAGTTAACCCTTGTTTAATATATCTAGTTATCCTTGTTTAAGATATTATTCCTAGTTATCCTTGTTTAAGATATTACTCCTAGTTATCCCTTGTTTAAGATATTACTCCTAGTTATCCCTTGTTTAAGATATTACTCCTAGTTATCCCTTGTTTAAGATATTACTCCTAGTTATCCCTTGTTTAAGATATTATTCCTAGTTATCCCTTGTTTAAGATATTACTCCTAGTTATCCCTTGTTAAGATAATATTTCTCGTTTCTGTTCATTCAGCGATCAATTCACTTAGTGATCTGGTTTTCAGGAATGCATTCTGTTCGCTAAACGACACATCCCTGTACACACCTTCCTCAACCTTCTTGGGTAAATGATATCTAATTGACATATATTTCATATCTAAATACTCATTTTAACCCATAACAACGCAATTTATGCATTTATTTATACAATTTGGAGAGAGAATTTTGACGAGAAATGTCACTGGGACGTAACTCCTATATACTGTATATATCATTAGCTCTGTGGTAAACTTATGATTACTAAATGTTGCTTCACGATATGTTACAACTTCAACAATGTACGTCTGACATACAGCAGATATTGCCGTACACTGTTATACACAAGACCTAACCAGAGTGTCATGACTCACCGGCAGTGAGCCTCTACACAAACACTCTTGATTATCATTATGAGTTCATTGAAGATAACTTAACAAATGAACTCAGGTAAAACAATTTTTAATTATCATGTACAAGAACACTTTGTTCCTGAGACAGTTTTACCCATCAGCTCAAATGACTGTTGAACTGGTCAATTTGAGCCATCAGCTAGAGTAACTGTTGAACTGGTCAAACTGGCCAACATTGAGATCAAAATATACACCAGATATTTAAATTTTTACTTTTTCGAGACTTTTTTTCACTTAATACAAGATGCCCACAAGGGATCACAGCTGCAAGCCCAGAAAACTGTGAGCAAACTTTTTCGGAGCGAGAGTTGTAAACACATGGAACAATCTGCCAGAAAGTGTTGTGACAGCACCGAGTGTGAGCTCTTTCAAGACCTGACTTGACCAACACTGGAGCAAGTTCAGATACATTCAGGAGCCGGTGCATGCCCAGTACTTGCCAACAGGGCTGAAGTGATGGTGGTAGACCTATGGAACAGTCTACCAGCTGAAGTGATGGTGGTAGACCTATGGAACAGTCTACCAGGTGAAGTGATAGTGGTAGTAGACCTATGGAACAGTCTACCTGCTGAAGTGATGGTGGTAGTAGACCTATGAAACAGTCTACCAGCTGAAGTGATGGTAGTAGTAGACCTATGGAACAGTCTACCAGCTGAAATGATGGTGGTAGTAGACCTATGGAACAGTCTACCAGCTGAATTGATGGTGGTAGGCCTAATGAACAGTCTACCAGCTGAAGTGATGGTGGAAGACCTATGGACCAGTACTAGGCTTCAAAATAGCCTTTGACAAGACTATCAAGAACAATGGAGGGATCCTACACATACCACTGGCTTCTTCTAAAGGGCATGGCTACCTCTAGTCTGGCTGACCATTAGGTAAATAAGGTATCCAGAGTGAGCCTTGACTAATTCTACAATAAGTATAAAGAGTGATGACCTTTTGAGCTCCGCCTGAGAGTGTTGACAGCTTCTGGGTGATGAGGAGGTCCAGCAGTTTACAGATGTAGCGGAAACGTCTCATGTCGTGAACCGCATTGATGAAGTCCAGTTTTTTTAAAGTCTCACCTAAGCCATTGAAGCCAGCCACCTGTAAATGACCTAAGAATTAAACACAGAAATCTAACACTTCAGTACAATATTTATACAGAGAGTGGGGTAATATCTAACCTAACCTAATTATAAAGTAACTTCACTTGACTAGCAGGAAGTGGGCAGGTATCAAACATGGAGGTACTACTGACTGGGAAGATATTGGAAGCATAATGTGTTGTCTAATGGTAGACCCTGCTGCCATATGTGACCAAGTCCCAGGTTGCTGATCTGACTTTCTGCTTATTTACGCACAATTGCAGCGTCTCGATTGTTTCTCTTACTTTGACAACACAACATACATATTGTAGCTATATCACTTTCACTCTTTTTTTTCCCCCTCAGGCCCTGATGTGGGTCGGTGACCTGTGCCCAGGTGGGCTAACACTGTACCTGTAAAAAAAAGGTAAAAAAAACATCCCTAATCTTTCAATATACTCTACATAATATCAATAGAGTACAGTATCAGCCGATGTGAGTAACAATATTGGGAGTAAACACAGGGAGACATTACATAAGTACTGATCTTGGGATGAGCAGCAGCGAATTAATATAACGGAAATCTTCATTAATGATTTATACATACACATTGCTGGTAGGACTGCAGATCCCGTGGTAATGCGTGAAGCAAAGATACAAGACCATATTGCTACACAATCAAAACTGAAGAAAACTACTTATGATCGCTGTTTAGTTAAGTATTATGCCGGGGCATAATTTCGTATTATAATCTTGTAAATCAAGTGTTTTGATTGTTTTCTGTCCCAGGCAGCCGTTATTTTGGCAAATTTATTGAAATTTTTGTGTATATATTGATGATATTGATGTATTAATTATGTAAGAATCTTCTACAATGTATTGCATCATTTTTATTATGATTGTAAGCCCCAATCAGAAGAACGTTCTAGAACCTCCCAGGCGTCTCTGCGTGGTATTAAGATGTTCGAGAAGTGTCTGAGAGTGTTTATAAACACCTGTGAATGGCCTCAAGTTAGACTAAGCCTAGTAGAACAACTGAAGATAATTGTTGTGCAAGTATTGTGGAATTGTTGTGATTAATATAAAGTGAAAAGACTAAAGAACTGTACACTGGTATGGTGCTGACTATAGTATATACAAGTGATCGTGGGCCCTTCGTGCCCAGTGGCGAGTGGGGTGGTACAGTTTACCAAAGCGTGAAAGTTCGAACGCTAGTGCTTGGCTAGCCGGCAATCACCGTCCTGCTGACATCGTTTTCCAGCGTAAATAAAATGGTTAATTAATGCCTTCCTAAAGAAACCATCGACATGGGACCAGGTTTGTTCCACTCTACAATTTTTTGCGATTTTTCCACAAGTTTGATGACGATTGGCGTTCGGTTGCCCAGAACAGACACACACAGACACACGGCTATTCTATAGTATAGGAGATAGATGGTCGTGGTTGTTATAATCATCGTAGTGGTTAAAATCATGGTCGTGGTTGTTATAATCATTGCGTGGTTGTTATAATCATGGTAGTGGTTAAAATCATGGTCGTGGTTGTTATAATCATGGTCGTGGTTGTTATAATCATGGTCGTGGTTGTTATAATCATGGTCGTGGTTGTTATAATCATGGTAGTGGTTAAAATCATGGTCGTGGTTGTTATAATCAATGTCGTGGTTGTTATAATCATGGTCTGGTTGTTATAATCATGGTCGTGGTTGTTATAATCATGGTCGTGGTTGTTATAATCATGGTCGTGGTTGTTATAATCATGGTCGTGGTTGTTATAATCATGGTCGTGGTGTTATAATCATGGTCGTGGTTGTTATAATCATAGTCGTGGTTGTTAGAATCATGGTAGTGGGTGTTATAATCATGGTCGTGGTTGTTATAATCATAGTCGTGGTTGTTATAAGCATGGTCGTGGTTGTTATAATCCTGGTCGTGGTTGTTATAATCATGGTCGTTGGTGTTATAATCATGGTCGTGGTTGTTATTATCATGGTCGTGGTATAATCATGGTCGTGGTTGTTATAATCATGGTCGTGGTTGTTATAATCATGGTCGTGGTTGTTATAATCATGGTCGTGGTTGTTATTATCATGGTCGTGGTTATAATCATGGTCGTGGTTGTTATAATCATGGTCGTGGTTGTTATAATCATGGTCGTGGTTGTTATAATCATAGTCGTGGTTGTTAAATCATGGTCGTGGTTGTTATAATCATGGTCGTGGTTGTTATAATCATGGTCGTGGTTGTTATAATCATGGTCGTGGTTGTTATAATCATGGTCGCGGTTGTTATAATCATAGTCGTGGTTGTTAGAATCACGGTAGTGGGTGTTATAATCAAGGTCGTGGTTGTTATAATCATAGTCGTGGTTGTTATAAGCATGGTCGTGGTTGTTATAATCCTGGTCGTGGTTGTTATAATCATGGTCGTGGGTGTTATAATCATGGTCTGTTTTTTATAATCATAGTCGTGGTTGTTATAATCATGGTGTGGTTGTTATAATCATGGTCGTGGTTGTTATAATCATGGTCGTGGTTGTTATAATCATGGTCGTGGTTGTTATTATCATGGTCGTGGTTATAATCGTAGTTATAATATGGTCGTGGTTGTATAATCATGGTCGTGGTTGTTATAATCATGGTCGTGGTTGTTATAATCATGGTCGTGGTTGTTATAATCATGATGTTTGTTATAATCATGGTCGTGGTTGTTATAATCATAGTCGTGGTTGTTATAATCATGGTCGTGGTTGTTATAATCATGGTCGTGGTTGTTATAATCATGGTCGTGGTTGTTATATATCATGGTCGTGGTTATAATCATGGTCGTGGTTGTTATAATCATGGTCGTGGTTGTTATAATCATGGTCGTGGTTGTTATAATCATGGTCGTGGTTGTTATAATCATGGTCGTGGTTGTTATAATCATAGTCGTGGTTGTTATAATCATGGTCTTGGTTATTTATAATCATGGTCGTGGTTGTTATAATCATGGTCGTGGTTGTTATTATCATGGTCGTGGTTATAATCATGGTTGTGGTTGTTATAATCATGGTCGTGGTTGTTATAATCATGGTCTGGTTGTTATAATCATGGTCGTGGTTGTTATAATCATGGTCGTGGTTGTTATAATCATGGTCGTGGTTATAAAGGTTACACTCAATATCTAATTACTGTATTGTACTTATTACTGTATAAATATATATTTACAATTATATTTACATATATTGAGATACATTTATGACAATCAACTTCCTCCAAACAGTTAAAGTAAAGTATGTGACACCATCATCAATTCATCATCGCCATCTTCACTTTATGGCCATTTATTACACATGCTTAAGCACCAGAGATAGTCCAAGCGGCTAACGAGCCGATCAGTGGTGAAGAGGATAAATTAAAGTAAAATTACCTGTTGGCAGCTGTTGCAACCAGAGACATCAACACACACACACACCTACCTCCTTGGTGTTATGAGTATATACGACAGTAAGGTTGAGGCACCATCAACTCCCACGACTGCCTCAAGGATAACAGACCCAAGTCTTCAGGGTCTATGGTCTCCTGGCTCTCTCCATGTTATATCTGTAGAAGACCTTCATGATGAAGCTTTTATTAATATACCAAGCTTTATTACTAAAGGAAGCTTTATTAATACAGTGCTTTTATTACACTAAAGGAAGCTTTTACTACTACAGGAAACTTTATTAATAAAGGAAGCTTTATTATTACAGGAAGCTTTATTATTAAGCAGTGAAGGTTTATAATACTCACTTCTATGGGAAGCTTTATAACACTCACTTACAGTGGTTTATATCATTCACTCTACAGGAAGCTTTATAATACCACTCCTACAGGAAGCTTTACATTACATGACGGTTTATAACATCACCTTCACGTAGTTTTATAACAATTAATTTGCTATGGTGCTTTATAACACCACTCTGTTTTTAAAACTTTATAACATTACTCTATTATGAAACTTTATACATTACTTACAGGACTTTACTTATAATATTTTACTTTCATTATGGGAAGCTTTTATAAATATTGCTATGGAAGCTTTAAAACATCACTTATTATGGAAACTTTTATAAATTATTATCAAAGCTTATAACACCACTCTACAGGGAAGCTAGAACACTCACTCTCATATAGTTTTTATAAATAATTAATTTCTAAGAGGAAGCTTTATACCACTCAATTTCTGTTATGGAAACTTTTATAACACCAATTTCTATGGAAACTCTTATAACACCACCTCTACAGGAAGCTTTATAACACCACTCTACAGGAAGCTTTATAACATTACTTACAGGAAACTTTGTAACACACGGGAAGCTTTATAACACCACTTGCCACGAAGTTTTTATAACACCACTTGTTGGTGAAGTTTTATAACACCACTCATAAGGAAGCTTTATAACACTACCTACAGGAAACTTTATAACACCAATTTACAGGAAGCTTTATAACACTTACAGGAAAACTTTGTAACATTACTGGTGCTTTATAACACCACTCTTACAGGAAGCTTTATAACACCACCTCTACAGGAAGCTTTAGAGAACACCACTCTACAGGAAACTTTATAACACCACTCACAGGAGTAATATTTAGGACCTCCAATCTTGATAGAGTTAATGAGAGGACTTATTTATGAAATGCTCAGGGCTTCATACAGCAAAGTCTGTATAGTAGGCGACTTTAATCTTTAGCCAAATAAGATTGGATTGACATTACGGGTAACTCAGAATCAGATATTTTCTTGAAACGATCCAAGGCTGTTTCCTGCTCAACATATAACCGAACCTACCTGGGGTAATAATATACTCGATTTTAGTTCTATCAAAAACAGAATTTAGTTTGTATCAAATTTATTGACAAAGCTTGTAGTACAGTTTGCTCATTCTGAGTAAACGTAGCCAGGTCTTGACACTGAGGGTGGTATCACTTCAACAGAGGAAACCTCATTAGTAATGCTGAGTAGGAACTAACTTGCTAACAGCGATCACAAAGGAAATTAGATTCCAGTTAGAATTTCTGGGCAGCCTCAAGGAAAATTTTACTTATGTCCCAGATTTCAGAAGGGCAAACTTTTGATAGTTTGAAAAAGGCAGCTGAGAGAAGGGTGTCACACTTGGGGGGTGAATTATATGACCTCATATGAGGTGTCCTCACACAATGTACCCACAGAGGGCGACCTCTACCTGCCCGGAGACTCCGGGGGTAGACGATCGTCTGATAACGAGATCTGAGGCTGACCAGTTCCACAACAATTTAAATAATGAGTTACTTAATGCACAAAAGGCAGAACATATACCATACAGAAAAACTCCAGATCAAACAACAATGACCAAAATGGATAACAATGAGTTAAAGAACATTATTGGACAAAGGAAGGCTATAGGGAGGAGAATAAATCGTGGTGAAGTTTTCCTCTGAGATGTTATAAGGTATTGGCCGAGGTTAAGACCGAGATAAGAAAAGTAAACAGGAATAAATGAATTGAAGGTAAAGCAAGGAGTGCCAAGTCAAACTTGGCGGATTCTATCAAATGTATCAAACTAAAAACGAGAAAGATTGGACCAATACAGTCGGATACTGTGAGCTAACTGGATAACAACGGAGAAATGAGCAGCCAATCTGAATAAAATATTTTTCAAATAATTTTCACCACCAAAAGTTAAACATGATACCTGGAGGCACAGACCCTATACAGAGATAGTATGAAATAATTAAGCGAAATAGTAGTGACTAGTAACGATGTTAGTAAGCAAATAGACAAACTAAAGCCCATTGTCACCAGGCAAACATTAAAGCAATCATTTCAAACTCTATTCGATTTAGAGAAGCACAAAGTTGATCAATGATTCCCTAACATGGCTTCGTTAAGGGGGCATTCATGTCTAATTAATTTAGACATTAATCTATTAACATTCTCTTCATATCTGTTTTCGAATCAGTGGACGAGGGCACAATTATGATGTGGGTATATCTCGACTTTAGCAGTTTTCGACAGAGTCCTCACAAAAGACTAATACTTAACAAAGTGGAGGCCTATGGCAATAAAGCGAGATATTCTACGGAATAGTGCGTGGTTACAGGACAGAACATGAGGAGCATTAACGGCATTAAATCCGATTGGAGTAACGTCAGTTCCCAAGGCTCAGTGCTTGGACCATTATTATATATTATACAGATAAACGACATAGATACCCATGTAGACAGTAACTTAAGTAAATTTGCTGATGACACGTAAATAGGGGAAAGAATACAATTCAAGGAGGACTCAGAAAACTATAGGAAGATCTAAACAATTTTTTCGGATGGTCTGAAAAATGGCAGCTGGAAATTCCAATAGACAAATGTAAAGCATCAAGAGAGATGTAAACAGGGAAACAGATACCAGATGAACAACAATGTTATTGGAGAAATCCGACTGCAGAAGGATTTAGGAGTACGATAAATAGGAATCTTAAGCCAAGTAAACAATGTGAATTTGTTTAAACAAGGTCTAATAAAGTACTTGGGTTCATACAAAGGAGTGTTAGGTTACAAGACTAGCGAGGTCATCCTAAACTATATTCGGCCAGAGACCTCACTTGAATTACTCAGTTCAATTCTCGTCATCAGATACAGAATGGATATAGAACTTTGGAAAGAATCTAGAGGAGAATGACAAGATTATCCTGGGCATTTTACCTTGAGTACAAAGACAGGTTCAAGATCTTTTAATTTGCACTGAGAGACGAGATAGTGGGCGATATGATAGGAGGTGTATAAATGGAAGTCAGGGCTGAAATACAGGATATTAGCAACAAACTATCCAACCAGGAGCAAATCAACAATGGTTTTAAATTAGACAAATTTATATTTAGACGCTAAATAGATAAATATTGGTTTGAAATAGAGTAGTGGACGAGCGGGTACAAATTACCAAATATCAACATCAACCCTAACACGCTTGATAGCTTCAAGCAACATAGGTTGATGGATATATGACAATAGGGGTTGGGTGTAATATGGGACTGCCTTAGGCATGGGGCAAAGGCCCGCTGCAGTTTCCTTCATTCTTATGTTCATGTACCGTTATCGTACACACAGAACACACACGTTAATACTGTTATCATACACACACACACACACACACACGTTAATACTACATCATTCACACAAACACGCTAATACTGTCACCATAATAGCACACATGTTAACACTGTCACCATACACACACATCATTATCAATGCTAATGCCACACACGCACACACGTTAATACTGTCACCATATACACACACACACACAAACACGTTAATACTGTCACCATACACACACACATGTTAATACTGTCACCATACACACATTAACACGTTAATGCTGTCATCATACACGCACACGTTAATACTGGGTCACCATATACACACACACACACACACACACACATCGCTATCACTGTCACCATACACACACCCACGTTATACACACACACACGCACATGCAATGCTGTCACCATACACAGTACACATCTTAATACTGTCACCATACACACACAAACACGTTAATACTGTCACCATACACACACACACACGCTAATATTGTCACCATACACACACATCCCTTCCTTTGGGATGAATGTTTTTTTCCACCGGACGCCCTGGTATGTGCTGGCGTTAGCCAGGCTATACAGGGTGGTATGACATTTATCCCATCTTCTACCAAACTTTCACATTACAGTCATGGTTTGATCGCTACTGTTTCTTTTACTTGCAGGGCATATAATGTTATCGAGCTATGAACTATCTCCCTTTCCTATTGCCTAATTTTTTCTATATTGCTTTCGAGAATTGTAAGGCTATTCTTCGTAGGCAAAGGAATTTTATTAAAACAAAGACCCTGTCCCAATAACCTTCAGTAAATCCTTTTTGGTCTAACTAAAAACATCAGTAAACAACTTCTGTAACTCATTTTTTTTTTTTTCCACCTCTTCTGAAACGATAACTTTATAGTCGACTCTCCCTGACAAAGCCAACCTTTGGCACCTTATTCTCCTCTAATTCCACCTTAGACGATTGGTCACCTATCCCTCCTCCTACCCCTGCACCTCCTGCTAAACTCATACACTTTCCTATACTTCCACTGCAGGGTTGCAAAGTTATCTGCGGTTTGGATGATAGCGCTTGATCGGATGAGTCACCCCTCGTGTTCTTTCAGGAAGGTGCCAGCTCTGGCCCTCGTGCTTTCGCCTTTCGCCTCTGTGCCTCAAAAACCCAAACTTTTCTTTCTTCTTGAAGATGCGCCTTGTCTACAACCTGAAGAAGCCATCCATTCTAATCCTCTCTAACCATCGCCCCATTGTCCTAACTGTCCCTTCATCCCCTGAACCATTCTCCGGTTCTCACCCATTTTCCATCACCTTGAACGATTCTTTTGATCACTAGATGGCTGCCAGATCTATCATGATCTGCTCTCGTATTGCACCCATCTTTGGTCATCCTCTTAGGATTGTGAACCGTCGTACCTAGACATCTCCAACTTCCTCTTGGTTTCCTTCCCCACTTTGTTTTCTCTATCTCTAGCTTCCTAGAGAACTAGATCCATAGAAGTTGTTGTCGAGGATCTATCTCTGCTCTTTTCCTACCAGTATAAAGTCCCACGGGGTTTTGTCTTTCACCTACTCTCTTCCTTCTTTATCAGTGATTTACTTCACACTACAACTAATTCTAGCCACTCTTACGCTGATGATTCCACTCTCAATCTTCTTCACATACACACACACACACACACATGCTAATACTGTCATCACACAAACACACACGTTAATACTGTAGCTCACCATACACACACACACAGGTTAATATCGTCACCATACACACAATACGGCCGTTAATACCGGTCGTCATACACACACGCAGCACGTTAATACTACATCATTCACACACACACGTTAATATTGTTACACACACACACACACACACACACACACACACACACACACACACACACACACACACACACACACACACACACACACACACGGAACACTGTTACCATGCACACACGATAACATTATCACCACACACACACACACACACGTTATCACTGTCATCATAATACACACATCGCTAATATTGTCACCATACACACAC
>NW_024756022.1:0-17888 GCF_018991925.1 Homarus americanus
CTGTTACAAATATTAGGTGTATTTAATGAGTATTTCTGGGATATTGGTACTTTTGTTATTGTCTGGTATGTTTTATATTTTTTCATAATTATAATAAAAATAGTTTAATGATGATACCCTTATTAAATGATGTATTAATGATACGTGCAATAATACTAATACAGTAATAATAAGGATTATATCGTTTAATGCTGTATTGTACATAGAATTTTCGTGATAATAAGGCAGTGTTTGATAACTGTTAATTGCTGTATATAAAAAATGATAGAAACGACTAATAATAACCGTAATGCAATGCATTATTGAGGATGCTTTCGAGTGAGGTGAGGCTGAGGTGATATTTATCGATCCTGAAATCAACAGCTCGTTAATATGCAGCCCAGTACAGTGTATAACACGTGATGGTATGGGTCTTACCGTTCTCGAGCCATGCTACTGACAAAAATGCCTCGATAATAAATAGTTACTCAGTATTGATAATGATAATCGCTCAGTATTTCTTATTATATGAGACGGGAACTTCACTGACATGTTTACTTTGATGCAAAATATATTGAATTTGGTGAATTGAAATCCAACTTATGGAGTAGATCTCAAAAACGAACATTCAAAACAAGTTCATTGTTTTTCATAGTACAAACAACAACGTTATTTGTGGTTAAATTATCACATAGATCACAGAATTACAAGTATCTAGGCATATTTCTACATTTAAGAATCATATAGATAATTGGTATAATAATTTACCGTTGAGGTAGGCAATAATACAGAATTTTATTAACCGTTAATATTTTTCTTTCCAGTACAGGTAACGATATGATAGTGGATGTAGTCTGGTACCTTATGCCTGTTGTTACGACCGTGTCGTATTTTTCTATTTTTTTATATATATAACATGCTCCCATGTTGTTCCATAATATTCCTGTAATGATGTGTTAAATTTACTATTATATATTTTAGTCACCTTACCCTGTGCTGTTATGGTTTTAACTGTCATTATTTGTTCAAGCCCATCTTATTTCTTTATTTAGTATTGTAACAAGTATTCTTTGTTCTCTAACGACCATCTGCATCATTAAATGACCCACCGGCGGGTCGCGTGGCGGGAGCCGACCTTATATATACGACCCACCAACTGACGGAGTTAGTTCAGTCCTCTTGTCATACAGTTCACATCCTTTGAGTGACACTCGTCACCTGTTACTTCTACTTAATTTATTTGTGTTGTTCCTGTCGCCACCAATGTGGTATATCTATGTGAGTACCTATTTATGTCTCTATTTATGTCCATCAGTATTTGCTTAGTTACATTTAAGTAATTCAGTGTTGTTTCACGTTAGTTAATTTCAGTGTTAGTTTTTATATGTTTATGCAGTGTTAACGTAATCCAATGCTTTATTATTATTCTTTTGATGTTTCGATGTTTAGTATCACTTGTCTTAAAAGTTTCGATGGTGAATCAATTTGTTGTGACAGCCTACGAGGCTCTTTATTGTGTTAATATTTAATTAATTAAATTCTTAAAGGTTTACTTTATTTATTTTTATTCCCTTTTAATTTACTTCACTTTTTTGTTTGGTTACGCTTAGAACCTGGATATTTAAGTAAATTAAGAGATGGCGGAACAATATGGTGAGTGTATGACTGTGTATGGGGTGTGTGTGTGTGTGTTTCCAATGCCATGAGGATAACATACAATTCTTAAAGCAGTGGTCACATGGGCGCATTTTTTTTTTTTAGCGATTTCTTGCCGGAAAGTTATTTCGAGAAATTCGAGCAAGTTTTTGAAGCATTTTTATTGACAATCGTGATAGTCAATTTCTTGACTATTTCGAGCAAGATTATTGGGTCAAAACCCGGTTTATACTATATTTAATGACACGAAGCTTATTTATTGAGTATTTACCTAGGCTATATATAACATAGATCAATAACATTATGTATAAAATGCACAAAAAGTTTTTTACGACACATTGAGTTTATTATTTGGGTAGTGTTTTGGCGTGTTTGTTTACAAAATACAAGCCCATACAGCCGGTCATTCTCCACACACTAACAACCCTCCCTACTGTAACTACGATAGTTGAACCAGTCTATATTAAACACTCGTTCCTCCTCCTCGCCAGCCACTTACGAGTCCCCAATAGTTTTTCTTCGCTTTCTCCCATTTCTTTATAATAATAACAATAATACCAAGGATAGCTGCTGCGTCGTCTGCATTGTTGTTGTGATGTTCCGTCTCCCTTCTACTCGCACAGCGGCGTTAACTTTTTTTTCTTGCTGTAGTAACTGAACCAAGAACCACTCATGTGACCACATTTGGAAGAAATTTCTCGTAATTTCTTGCTCCAAATTAATTGCTCATCAAAGGGATCGTGTGACCGCAACTTAAGTCACCCATTAAGAAAAACTGTAAATACTGATTAACAAAACTTAAGGATAATTTCTGACTTGGAACCATCGGTGTAATGCAGAAAACAGTTATTGTATTCTAAAACCTACCCAAGAAATCTTTTACCCACTTAAGATATAATTCTTTTCTATTCCATCAATAGATGTTATTTTACTTTTTTATACGTATTTTTATTTTAGTAATTTATAAACTATTTTCTTTATATACTTCATTACCTTTTAGTGTAATGAAGAGAATGAATTACAGAAGGTTTTTATAATTATATTGCGAACAATATTTTTCCTCGCAATAAATAAACAATGACGATGATCTTGTTTACAATATGGAGCTTGATGTCTTACTCCATGTTCGTTTATTACATTTTCTGCCATACCCGACTGTCCTTTTCTTTCTTGTGGTGAAGGTTTTTGACAATTGATATATATATATATATATATATATATATATATATATATATATATATATATATATATATATATATATATATATATATATATATATATATAAAGTTGAGTTAAGAATAATGACTCTGATATTATAGCCATTAGGTCCTGAATAATAAGTGGTGTCTAAGTGAACAAATGTATGATGTCTTCAATTACCAGTGTAGTGTGGGGTAACAGTGGGGGTAGAAGCGAAGGGTGGGAGTAAGGGGTGGGAGTAAGGGGTGGGAATTAGGGGTGGGGGTAAGGGGTGGGAGTAAGGGGTAGGAGTAAGGGGTCGGAGTAAAGGGTGGGAGTAAGTGGTAGGAGTAAGGGGTAGGAGTAAGGGGTAGAAGTAAGGGGTGGGAGCAAGGGGTAGGAGTAAGAGGGTGGGAGCAAGGGGTGGGAGTAAGGGGTAGGAGTGATGAGTAAGAATGTGGGACAAGAGGGAGGGGTAGCAGTGGGGGAAGGGTTAGGTTACAAACTTCTATTTACTTCAACATCTGTATCCTGCTGGTGATGTTCTCTCTTTAAACAATTTATAAAATAAATAAATAAATGGTCAGGTGTAAAAGGTAAGAGTATTTAACAGAGTAATACTGAGGTATTACAAGAAAGAGCTAAAAACTGTCCACTGTGTGTATCAACATTTTATAAAAGTATTTGTGAAGCTGTAAAATACTTAGATATAAACTTTTAATTCAACTCTGTAATAAAAATAATTGCATTAATGAATCTAAACAAGAAATGTACTGGGTGAAAAAAAATCTACAAAATACTAAAAATATAAAAAAGAAGAATTACAGTAAAACCTGAATCATTGTAATAAACTTTATTAAACTTTTCGTTGTTATGACCTAAAACAAACAAGGAAGACTCGTCTAGATTTTCGCTCTGTGAATTAACTCCTTGGATTGCTTTTGGGCAAGAGGGGAGTTACTCCGACGTATTCCATGAAAATATTCCCAACTGTCCATAGAATCCGTTACAGTTTCCTTTATAGAAAGTGACTCACAAATGATTAATATTCCCATTCACCAATACTTTATTATATCAGAGAACAGTGCAGAGATTAGCTGGCCAATGAGCAATGGTCAAAGATAATACAGATTTAATACAGGATTGATAAGTACAGTAGTACGCCACTTAACGCTGTCAATAAAACCCACAGGGTACCGTGTTAAGTGAAAACCGCGTTAAGTGAACAACAGAACATATGGGATTAATTCCAATAGAAACTGGCCCGACCCCCAAACTCCACCTTTTGACGACACATAACTATGTTGTAGTAAAAATTTTATCTTAACTTTATGATGGTATGAAAAAACAAGTAATATAGAAGAGGTTAGGTTAGGAAAAATAAAGGTTAACATAGGAAAAATAAAGGTTAGGTTAGAAAAACTAAAAGTTAGGTGGAACACTTACGGTAGTAGAAGAGATGGGTCGGCGTACGGGGATGGAGGCTGGTTCCGAGGCAGAGGGCAGGCTACTGGCCCTCAAGTGAGTCACCATCACTGTCACCCACAGTTGTTATGGCCTCCCTGACAAATCCCTCAAGGTCATCTTCACTGTCTCTACCTCTGTCACTATCACTGGCTTGGGCTGGCTGTGGTGGGTTGCGGGCGAAGAACTCGGTTATGCTCTTTTGACGGCTGGTGTTTATGTTGTCTTGGTACACCGTGATGTACGGCTCCATAGCCTGCACCAGCCGGGTATGGAAGACTTCATAGCGTTCATCGTCATTGTCGCGGGAAAGGAAGGACTTCATTTTCTCTGCACACTCTATGGCACCCTTAATATCACTATGACTTAAACTGTGCTCTTCGGAGAATGACGCACCTTCTTCCTCCTCTTCACTGACGTGATCTTCTTCCAACATCTCGTCGGCAGTCACTTCAGGATCTCTGATCACCTCCAGGATGTCTTCGTTGGTGGTCTCGGAGAAGCCTTCAGCTGTAATATTGAGCGCAGCTTCTCTCGCAAGGTCCACTGCTACTGCAGCAGTCTGAACCTCATCAGTCACAGGTTCACTCCTCCTCTCACCTGGTATGCCATGCAACACATGTCTCCATGCGTGACGAATCGTAGCAATAGTCAGCAGATCCCATGCCTCCACCAAGAAGTCTACAGCTTGTTTGACGTTAAACTTCTTCCAAAATTGTTTGACGAGAACTTCTTGAGTCGCCACCTCTTGTTCCTTGTCCTCGTCCCTTTTACTCTCGCTGTCAGTGTCACCCAGCTTACGCAACTCATCCTTGGTGTTGGTAGAGTCGTTCAGGATCTTGAACTTCTTTGCAGAGTACACAGCTTTCACATTGCAAATCAACTCCTGGTCCATGGGCTGGATTAATGACGTAGTGTTGGGAGGAAGGAAGACCACTTTTACGTTGGGGTGACGATCCATAAGTAGGGGCGAGTGTCCAGGTGCGTTGTCAAGGAGCAACAAAATGTTGAATGGAACATTCTGTTGCTCGCATAATTTCTTCACGTCAGGAACAAAACAGTTGTCAAACCATAAGAGGGACAGAGAAGAGGACATCCACGCCTTACGTGCAGTTAGCCAGTGGACATTAAGCTTGTTCATGTCCATATTCTAGTAGGCGTGCGGCTTGTGGGCTGTGTGAATCACCGATAACTTTGGTTTACAGGTACCGGAGGCATTGGTGGTAAACAGAACGGTGATGCGTTCCTTCTGCATCTTCCTGCCCCGAATCTTGCTGGCATTCCTTACAACAAAGGTCTTGGACGGTAGCTTTTTCCAGAAAAGACAAGATTCGTCCATGTTAAACACCTGGTCGTCGGTGTACTGTCCTTCCTCCATAATCTCGCGTAAGAACGGAGGAAAATCTCTAGCCGCCACACGGTCAGCACTCGCTTCCTCACCACCAATGTTGATGTTGGTGATCTTGTTCCTCTTCTTAAACCTATGCAGCCAACCAGAGGAAGCATTGAAGGGTTTGGGCTCTGCAATTCCCAGCTTACGTGACACTGCTGCGTATAGCTCACGTGCGTACTCCTGCACTGAGCGCGTGTCCACCGCCATGTTGCGTCGCGCCTGACGAATCAAATAACTCACCAGCAAATTTTCCACTTTTGCCAGCACCCTGTTCTGGCAATACCTGATCGTTGAAGCACCTGCAGACTTTGTGATTTTCATGTGCTCTTTGATCTTGGCTGCATCCTTCTTGATAGTGCGAATCGTAGATTCGTTGACGCCATGCTGGCGCGCGAGATCAACTTGCCGTGTTCCTTTCTCCAAATCTTGAATGATCTGGTACTTCACTTCATAGCTTAGACCACGGCGTGTCTTCTTGGGCTTAGGGTGGCTTCTGTCCAGGTAAGGAAAGGTCTCTCTCTGGTGGCGGTGGTGGTCCGGCGGAAGCCATTTCACAGAACAATGGGTTCACGTATACACGGAGCGGCCTGGAGGGATGAAACTGCCGTGGCTAGGTGAAGCGTCGTCTTTCCTCCCTCCCTCCCCCGGGTGGTCACGTCATAATACTTTAAGCCAATTACAGCGAGCAGCAGAGGGGGGTAGGGATGCATGGCCAATCACAGTCCGATACGTCATATGATGTCAGTGATAACGCAACAAAGACACACACTGCGCAACCTTACCGCACGGCTTGCCCAAGCGGAGGAAGGAGGAGGGAGAGGCAAGGAGCACAGGCAGGCAGGCGGGCGGGTGACGGGTGGGGCAAATCTAAAAATAGCGTCTCGAGCCGGACACTCACCGCGTATACGTGGAAAAAACCCACGTTAAGTGAAAGTTCGGCTCTGGCGAGGCACCGCGTATACGGTAAAACGCGCTAAGCGAAACCGCGTTAAGCGGGATAATACTGTACAGCTATAGTGATTTGTTTCATGTTGCAGTAATAATAAACTTTATCAAATGTTATAACTACCAAAGTGTTATTTTCGTGATCGATACCCGGCTGCCAGGATTATAACATCGTTTACAAGTTCAGTAAATATATCATGCAGATTAAAACCTAACCTAGTCTATCGTAACCTAACTTAGCCTATCGTAACCTAACTTAGCCTTTCCTAAGCTAACTTAGACAATCCTAAACTAGCCTAACCTATCCTAATCACACCAAGCCTAACCTATCCTAAATTTATATATCAACAGATTTATAGATATGTTAGAGAAATAATTATCAAAAGTTTGTTGTCTCTGCAAATGTATTTTTAAAAAAAGAAAATGAAATGAAAATTTTCTAGAGAACTCAATTGTATCATGAGCGTTGTGGCTTGGTTAGGTTAGGTTAGATAAGGTAAGGTAAGATTAGGTAAGGTGAGGTAGTGTTAGGGTTAAATACATTTTACTAATTTTGCATAAAAAAATCACGACTGAATGTATCGGATAAAAAACCTCTGAATATAATTCTTTTTCTGAGAAAAAAAATGCTTTACCACTTATTTTTTGCCACACTTTTTTTTGTTAGGTTTGATGAACTTAGATTAGGTTAGGTATTATTTAACTCTGAGTCATGGGTACTTATTGGATACTTGGCAGAATAACTTGTTATAACTTGGCCCTAACAAAAGCGGAGTCTAAGCAAAAATGTTCACTTGACCTCATATTTGGATTTCATTACTGAAGGATATTTACAGCTATACCACATTAATAAGGTCTATCTGCAAGTTTATTCAATCATAAAAAAATATACCCTAAATGTGGACAATAAAAATCTTCTATTTTGGTACAAATTACTTGAAAAGTTGTAAGAAGACAAAAGCTGCGTCTCTTCCATTCAGTGAGAAATAGAACACTCAAGCCTCTTCTTGTCGTAAAAAAAAAACTAATATTGCATTTTAGTATGTTGATGTACAAAACATTTTCTTCATTATTCTATGATAAAATAAGTCTAACAAGCATTATTAAAACATATATTATTAATTTTTTTTCATGCAATCGGGAAATAGCGACTACTATATCCAGGTTGATCGTGTTGAGGTGCTGTAGGTTACGGGCTAGATTACGAGCTCACTTACGGAATTCGATGCCAAATATTTGTTTTGAGTATCCCGATCGGAGACTGTAAGTCCAGTTACGGGGTAAACAAGGCGATACAGTGAAATAAACTGCTGTACCTAAATATTATGTAACTCAAAATATATTCCCAAAACAGCACGTTTACAGATGAAAATAATAAAAGCATAAATAATACAAACAAAATCAATTAATATGTTTTTTATTATTTTTAAATATCAGAAGCATAGGTTCAGCGCTTCTTGTTGTTGTTCTTTGTCCTTTTCCCGGTGAAGATGTAGTCTCCCCATGGGAGGTACTGGTCCTTTTGTACATGGCAGAAAGTGGTAGTTTCCTTCTTCTTCTTCTTGTTTTGGGTCTTCTTGTTGTTTTGGGTCTTAGTGTGTTTTGTGGTCTGCAGTTTGTTAGATCGGGGGCCCTTCTCCTTCACCTGGAAAGCCTTCACCTCCACCTTTGACACCTTCGAAACAGTGCGTCGGAACACCATTGTGATGTACTGACACTAACAGCTCTCTCACTGGATGCTGGATGGTGTTATATGTAGTGATGATGGATAGAGTTATATGTAGTGATGATGGATGATGTTATATGTAGTGATGCTGGATGGTTTATATGTAGTGATGATGGATAGAGTTATATGTAGTGATGATGGATAGAGTTATATGTAGTGATGATGGATGATGTTATATGTAGTGATGATGGTTGGTGTTATAAGTAGTGATGTTGGATGGTGTTATATGTAGTGATGATGGATGATATTATATGTAGTAATGATAGGATGGTTTTATATGTAGTGATGATGGTTGGTGTTATATGCAGTGATGCTGGATGGTGTTATATGTAGTGATGATAGGATGGTGTTATATGTAGTGATGATGGATGATGTTATATGTAGTGATGATAGGATGGTTTTATATGTAGTGATGATGGATGGTGTTATATGTAGTGATGATGCATGATGTTATATGTAGTGATGATGGTTGGTGTTATATGTAGTGATGCTGGATGGTGTTATATGTAGTGATGATGGATAGAGTTATATGTAGTGATGATGGATGATGTTATATGTAGTGATGATGGGTGGTGTTATATGTAGTGATGTTGGATGGTGTTATATGTAGTGATGATGGATGATATTATATGTAGTGATGATAGGTTGGTTTTATATGTAGTGATGATGGATGGTGTTATATGTAGTGATGATGGATGGTGTTATATGTAGTGATGATGGGTGGTGCTATATGTAGTGATGCTGGATGGTGTCATATGTAGTGAAAATGGATGGAGTTATATGTAGTGATGATGGATGATGTTATATGTAGTGATGATGGGTGTTGTTATATGTAGTGTTGTTGGATGGTGTTATATGTCGTGATGGATGGTTCTATATGTAATGATGGTGGATGGTGTTATATGTAGTGATGATGCATGGTGTTATAGGTAGTGATGATGGATGGTGTTATATGTAGTGATGATGGATGTTGTTATATGTAGTGATGAAGGATGGTGTTAGTGAAGATTGTGAAGTGAGATGCAGTGAAGATTGTGAAGTGAGATGCAGTGAAGATTGTGAAGTGAGATGCAGTGAAGATTGTGAAGTGAGATGCAGTGAAGATTGTGAAGTGAGATGGAGTGAAGATTGTGAAGTGAGATGGAGTGAAGATTGTGAAGTGAGATGGAGTGAAGATTGTGAAGTGAGATGGAGTGAAGATTGTGAAGTGAGATGGAGTGAAGATTGTGAAGTGAGATGTAGTGAAGATTGTGAAGTGAGATGTAGTGATGATTGTGAAGTGAGATGTAGTGAAGATTGTGAAGTGAGATGTAGTGAAGATTGTGAAGTGAGATGTAGTGATGATTGTGAAGTGAGATGTAGTGAAGATTGTGAAGAGAGATGTAGTGAAGATTGTGAAGTGAGATGTAGTGAAGATTGTGAAGTGAGATGTGGTGAAGATTGTGAAGTGAGATGTGGTGAAGATTGTGAAGTGAGATGTGGTGAAGATTGTGAAGTGAGATGTGGTGAAGATTGTGAAGTGAGATGTAGTGAAGATTGTGAAGTGAGATGTAGTGAAGATTGTGAAGTAAGATGTAGTGAAGATTGTGAAGTAAGATTATAAAGTAAACTGTAGTAATTGAGGTTAAACGAACGCTGGTTATTCTGTAGTGTATCCGTGTCTTGTTAACATGGAATCAACATGGCGGTGGTTGTCAATATAGATACGTTATTTTGCCGGGAATTTCTGTCAAAACAAAATATGAATCAACCATATTTAGCCTAAATTAACCTAGCGGCTTTATTATATATTCTAAGATGTTTAAGTTGGATCGATCAGATCAGGTTAGGTTAAGTCAGGTTGGGTTAGGTTAGATTAGTTTTGTTAATTTTGCCACTTAGAGGCTTGTTTATTGTGCCCCCCATACTCATCCTGTGAGCGGTAGCGCAAAGAGATTACAAAGTGGTGTTAGATGAGGTAGGTGGTTAAGTTAAGTTTCAATAGGTTAGGTTAGATTACGTCAGGTTGGGTTAAGTTAGGTAGGTAATAAGTAGATAGGTTACGGTAGGTAGGTGGGAAAGTTAGGTTTGATTAGGTTAGCTTATGTCAGACGGGGAGGTTAAGGTTAGATTACGTCAGGTTAGGTTAGATTATGTCAGGTTAGGTAAGTAGGTAGAGGTGGGTAAAAAAGGTTAGGTTAGATTATGTCAGGTTAGGTAAGTAGGTAGAGGTGGGTAAAAAAAGTTGGGTTAAATTATGTCAGGTTAGGTAAGTAGGTAGAGGTGGGTAAAAAAGGTTAGGTTAGATTATGTCAGGTTAGGTAAGTAGGTAGAGGTGGGTAAAAAAGGTTAGGTTAGATTATGTCAGGTTAGGTAAGTAGGTGGAGGTGGGTAAAAAAGGTTAGGTTAGGTCGGCAGGTTTTAGTGTAGGAGCTTAAGTAATCCCGTAAAAATTTCATGTTAATTTTTGACACCATACATCATAATAATCCTTATAAACTATGTTAAGGAACTGTGGTGTAATTTTTTCTGAACGGTTTATTATAAGTTTTATGCCATTAAAGAAGTTTTATCAAAGAGCGGCGTAATGAACCACAGACGTATTACCATTAAGTCCTAAGTAACTTAAAACATGACTAATAACCTATGAACATGTAGTATTATATGATTACAATTTAACATAATATATTATGAATGCTGTTATAATATCTTAAGTGTGTTACAAACATGGCTGCTCATATATGCCATCCTGTCTCTGGCAAAGAAGAGATTGCAGTAAGTAAAATTAATTGCTAAAGACAAATACTGGAAATTAAACATATACTTATTACCATTATCTGAAAAGCTTAGAACCACCGTTTTATATTTATTAAAAGTTTGTAGTGTTATACATCATGTGTATACAAGTCACAAGTTATTATTTACGACATTGCTTCAGTCCTCGCCATCAGAGTCTTCTGTGTACAACAGATTCCTTCACCTTGTTTAGGCATTTCTCATCATCTGCTTGAAAGTTACACATCTCGGTGCATGTCATGCTATTCTTTCTGATTCTTTCTGTATGAACATGACAATAATCCACATTTCCTGACGCCACATCCACATTTAACAAGTTCTGTGATTGCTTCTGGAGCTGGTGGTTGGTCTGATATTACTAGTATGAAACAGTCATTGTCAATCTTCCAGCCATGCTCTAATTGTGAAAGCATTTCACTGTCTGCATCACAAGACCACAGAAGAGCTTGATACCTTCCTCTCAATATATGATACTTTAGAGTTGCTGCAGTCGCTGGTAGTTCTCCAGCTTCTGCCTGCGTTATCTTGAAGAGATGCCATCTAAGTTTGACAGTTTAGTGAAAGTCATTCGTGGACAGTAGAGCTTAAATACAAATTCCTCTAGACCAATATACATGTCTGCTGGAGGGCATTTGGTCTACTCAGCATCTTGAATGCATCAAGGACTTTTGTGTTAGATTTCATCAAAGTGCTCCAACATGCTTTCTTTCCTTTGCCAACAAATTTTCCAATGCAGTCAGATCCTGTGAAGGCATGGAAACCTGTAAGAGTCTCTGCCCAATGTGTCGTCCCTCACCAGTTCCTGTTATCATACTTGTATTTTCTCCAAGTTGAGGCTGCTTTAATATGCCAAACACATCAGTGTCTGGTGACTTGATATGTACAGTGCTGCCCTTTTGTGATGCATATACTGTATGTCCTGCTTAAGTTCTATAACTTGTGATAGCAATTTGATGGTTGAAGTCTTATTTGCTGCTTTCCACGACAGAAGATTAACCTTGGACATCTTTTCCCAGATGCTCAATGGACCAACAATACGTTCCTTGACAAAATTTTCATAATTTTGTCTTCCAACTTCATATGCACATAGATTGTCATATTTGGCATTTTCTGGCATTACAGCTCCAGTTACCAAGTTTAAAAGATCATCATTTTCCTGGGATTACAGTCACCAATAACATTGTGTAGCTTCTGTACATGAGCATATTGACGGCTGACAATAGCTGTAGAGAGCTCAGTGTGGTTCTTTTGTAATCTTTATGAGTTTGATATTTTATGTAATGAACTTAATTTGAAAACCCAAATGGTAGTATATGATCTTTTATCACCTAAGACACTCTGTGCGTCATGCCTCTCAAGTGATTTTTTTCCTCTCTTACTTCTCTGGACAAATACGACCTTTATCCCATCAGAAAAAATATCACCATATATTTTCTTAATCTACAGGTGCCAAGGTTTAAAATGACGGATGGTGTTAAAAATTAACCTGAAATTTTTACGTGACCACATATTGTCTTGTTGGGTTTCTGAGAGAACTTCACGGCTAAATAGTGCCTCTGTATTGATAGCCGGTACATGTCGTAATATCCACCGCTCATAGTTAAATCTTTATGTCCGTTTAATTTGTCCTAATTTAAGTATCAAAGAGTGTTTTCATTTTTAAATATCTTAAGTATCTTTTTTCCTCACTCTAAAGTATCTAAGTATTTTTGTTTTCATTATAAGATGTGATTGATATAGACAACAGAAGTAAATATCAGCTGGAGGTCGTAAACGAAGCTGATGTGAAGTATTTTGACTCACTGTTCCCACGAACTAATTGCTTTACTGGTTTATACCGAAGAAATAAAACCGTCAACGAACCATCCGATTCAAATGTGTCTTAGGCGATACAGGGTGTTTATGCGTCACTCTGATACCAAGAATGACTTTGTGTACTGTGGTGAAGCTGAGGGTAGGATAGGGTTGGGTTGGGTTGGGTTGGGATGGGTTAGGATTACGCATGTGTGAGTATATTCTGTCGCATTTTATAGGTATCTTGCGTCTTTCTCATTATTCCTTCTTTATCATGAGTATCTGTGCCTATTAATACACCACCTCGCAGGATAGTGGAAGAGGAATGGATAGTAACGAGATAATATTCTTCTTACATATACCTTAGTTTGATTACAGGTAACACCAGGTAGAAGTTACGTGACTCTTAAGAGTTTTCCTCGACTTGGCTGATTCAACTGTAAGACTTGCTGTATTTATCCTTATTAAAATCCTCCACCTGTAAGACCCTCCACTTGTAAGACTCTCCACCTGTAAGACCCTCCACTTGTAAGACTCTCCACTTGTAAAACCCTTTATGGATTTGAAATACCTTCTCGTCTTGACTCCACTAGTACTGTACACACCCTCTCTAGCCTTAGTTTACAGTAATGTTGAAGTATATAATGAAGACTCACAGCTCATGGGTTAGAAAAAACAAAAGATGCTTGTTTTATTTATTTATTTATTTATTTATTTATAGCTTATTTTAGAATCCCCGAAAGTTAGAACAAAATGGCTGACGGGACTCACAAGCGGGCGATGTTTACAGTATGAACCAAGAATAAAAAATAAATGAAAAATAAAATAAATAAATCGTAAATTGGTGCATTGTTTCTCCAGGGGTAATTATAGAAGTACAAATGTTCTCCAGCAGTGGGTAACGATCATAGTCACGTATAGAGCTTCCGACGCAGGTAGATTGATATAGATGCATTACCTGGAGTTAGTGGGTTACAGGGGCCTCTTACACGATAATATTAAAGGTGTTTTTTTCTTCTCTTTGTGGCACTTGAGGTGTTTAGGTTAGGTTTAATTAAAATGGTTTAGTTATAATAGTTATATTACGATAAGTTAAGTTGAATTTAGAACTTTTGATTTGCATATATCGTGTTTTAGAAGGATTTGTTAGCTAATAAGTTTAATTTGGATAAGTTTAGTTTAATTTAGATCATTTGATTTTACAGGGTCGTATTATAATGATTGGGAACCATATTGAAACCTGTTAGAGAAGTAAATATTTCTACGGCAGTGAATGAGTAAGTCAATAAGTGGTGTATAGAGCTGCTGATGCAACTTAAACGGTATATACTGTACATTGTATGTTATCAGAGCTTTCCTGTTGTACGTAACCGCCTCCGTCAAAGTGTCTTAGTGGCTCATGTGAAGATTAGCTTCTAGTTTATTTAACCTCAAGATTAACTACACTGGCACTGCTTGACCTGATCTGACCTGACCTACCCTACCCTACCCTAACCTAACCTAACCTAACTTAATCTAACCTAACTTAACTTCCCAGGTAGCGTTAGGTTAATCATTAGTTGAAATAAACTGGGAGGGTTAATCTTCAGGTAATCTATCTTAATTAACAATTTTGGTCGAATTGAGGCCTTCCTTTACCTTACTAGAGAAACAGGAGGAGGAGGACTGCCCCAACGTCTACAGATCATCGTCAACCAAGGCAGATATTGAATACCTTTTGTTTGCCTTCGTGGCTTAGAACACATCTGCTCATAAGACTATTCGCCTCAATACAATAATACAGTAATTGATTATTGTATTCTAATAAAATTTACGGTGTATCTTGTGAACCAGATTTATTGTTTGACCTTAGTGAATGAGAAACTGGTTGAGGTGTATTGTGGTAAACATCCTTAAGAGCAGCTCTGTGTGTTCTTACGACCTCAAAGTAACACAAAAGGTAGCCAATATCTACCCTTGATCAGTCACTTTATGTAGATGTCAATTGTGTCATTTTCTAGACTTAGTGCCCCCTGGAGGAGAAAGTAAATACAATGTTGATTTATTTTGGTCACAACACACGCTAGTAGATTATTTTTTCCTATTTAACTAAATAATTAACACCATGTAGCTAACTAATTATATGACTCAAAGATGGTAACCAATATGGCGTCGATATTGTTCACATACTCTATGATAAATAGATGTATTGTCTGTTTAATTTTAGAGAAGAATTTAATTTATAAACTTTTGAGAATCTGGATACAGGAGTTTTGTCTTTGCGTGTGTGTGTGTGGTGATGATGATGACGGATACTTTCCTCTGCAGTGAAAAAAATATCTTGACATTGCAAGGTTTAACTGTAAGCCGAAGGAACGTTTGTAATGTGACTTATTATGTGAAATTGTAACTTGAAATTCTTTGTGAAAAAATATTTCCCTATAAAGTTTGGCAGTAAATGAAGTATTACATCAAGGTGTAACTTGTAGTTCCTTGTGGAGTAATTACCTATGTGGACGATACAGCTACTCCAGGGTGTAAGACCTAGAGTAGAAAGTCTTAAGACCTTACCTGAGGTTGAAAGACTCTTATAGTGGAACGTCTTAGGTATTGAAACTTTAATTACAGTAAATAAAATATAATCTACCTAAATATTCCTTCACCTGGCGACAACTAATGATACAGGTGGTGTAATAGCTCTTTAAAATTCCTCAGTTTGATATAATAATGACCACACATGAACTTATAATGTGCAATATCTTGATAACACATTAGCTGCAACATTACACATAGTCCAGTGTATGTGTAGTGAGGGACATCTACCTAAATGAGTTACAGAATGTGGAGTTGAGGCAAAAAATGTTGGGACATGTTTGAGATCATCAGTTGAGCCAAACGTTTATACTCAATATTGTTTTAATGGTATTTTAAAGCGACCGAAAAATTTAAACAAAATGGCCGGATAGGCTCGGGGGATCCACAAGTCCTCTTATAAAGGATCGACAATAAATGAAAACAAATCAGATTAATTTAAACACATTTCCAAGAGTATTAGATCCTGTAAAGAGAGAAAATTAATACTTGATATTTGTAGAAGCTTTTTTTTTTCGTCCGTTTTCGTCTTGGTTAAAACAATTGTGGTGGTGTTACCTGTTCCAAACGGTAGACATCAAGGAAATGGATCAAGACCTTAATACTCAAAGGTACACATGATGATTTGTTCCCAAGTCCGAGGATATCCTTCACAAAACAGATTAACTTTAGGACACAATGATGGCGAACAAAATAACATCAACATTGCGTACAGTACATATCTTGCTTTGACTCTTACCTCTTGTAATTTTTCGTAATGTTAGTGAATGAATTTGAGATTCTGGGCATATTTTCTTGTTTTTCTTTCTAATCAAGTGTAAAGGAAGATGCACTGTTTATTGATGGATTTGGTGATGTCTTAATAGTGTATTAGTATGTTAATATTACACAGGTTTGGTATAGTGGTGACGGTAATGTAGTGTAGTAAGATTTTAACACATGGAGGTGAATTTGTCTTTTATGTTGAGGATTTGTTAAAGGGAAGATCTGATGGACGGGGATAATTGTCTGGTTGTGATGGACACGGCTCACCTAACCTAACCCAATCTAACCTAACCCAACCAAACCCAACCTAACCCAACCCAACCTAACCCAACCCAACCTAACCTAACCCCTATATATGTGTGAGATAAGGTTCTGATTCAAGAACAAGATGCACAAGTTCGAATCCAAATTGAGCTGTAGGGTTTGTTGACTAATTCGGGGCTTCACATTCATAAAACTCTCAAATGGGATACGACTAAACCCGAAGCCCCATCTTCCGTCGGTCGGTCGTCGGTGTCAGGTCAAAGTTCAGTTTGTAGTTCACCTCCTGTGATATGTGTCATTTATCGAAACGAAACATGAGGTTAACGTGAAAACAAAACCTCGAAGCAACACGTATAAACAGGGTCGAGTTTTCATCGGATTTTACGTCATGAAATTTCCATCTTGAGAGAGAGAGAGAGAGAGATTGATTGATTGATTGATTGATTGATTGATTGATTCCGATGCTGAAATTAACACTAAAATTTTATACTGAAATCGAGATAAATGCAGGTAAGGTTGGCGTATGGAATTATTGAAGAACGATCACAGAAATGTTTTACCTGTTTCCTGTGATGTAAGTCCAAAATGGTGTTAATTGTCATGGGTTTATACGTCCAAAATGTTCTTCATATCGTAGGGTCTTACATCCAAATATGCCATCCAAGTCCATATGTCCATTCATCCAGTTAGCTGTTTATCCATCCACCGATTCACCCACCTACCCATCTCTCCTCCCATTCAGTCCCCCATCTACCCATCTATCCTCCCATTCAGTCTCCCATCCATCCATCCATCCATCCATCACACGAGGAATAGAATGACCCACTTATAATTTTTCTCTTTCCTGCTGCACTAAGGATCAACCACCCAGAGTGGTATGGCTACCCTGAGTAGGTACACTCTGTATTCCTCCTTTACTCTATTGTGGTGTAGGTGGTGGGTAGTGTGTGTTTGCGGGTGTAGAGCGTGGATAGTAGGTTTGTTTGTGGGTGTAGGGAGTGGATAGTAGGTATGTTTGTGGGTGTAGGGAGTGGATAGTAGGTTTGTTTGTGGGTGTAGAGCGTGGATAGTAGGTTTGTTTGTGGGTGTGGGGCGTGGATAGTAGGTTTGTTTGTGGGTGTAGAGCGTGGATAGTAGGTTTGTTTGTGGGTGTAGGGCGTGGATAGTAGGTTTGTTTGTGGGTGTGGGGCGTGGATAGTAGGTTTGTTTGTGGGTGTGGGGCGTGGATAGTAGGTTTGTTTGTGGGTGTGGTGCGTGGATAGTAGGTGTGTTTGTGGGTGTAGAGCGTGGATAGTAGGTATGTTTGTGGGTGTAGAGCGTGGATAGTAGGCATGTTTGTGGGTGTAGGGCGTGGATAGTAGGTATGTTTGTGGGTGT